>NW_007599502.1:0-349 GCF_000523025.1 Cynoglossus semilaevis | reverse complement strand
TCCATTGGAAGCCCCTTGCCCCCCCAGCATCTCACCCCGTCGAACTATTTGAGAAGTACTGGATTAAACCCAGGCTGAAAGGCACAATATAATTTAATATCTCTGTGGATAAACGCTTTTAAATAGAATGAAATATATATATTTTAATTAAACATGTTTATTAATTTATAATATTTATTTTTTATCATTTAATTGCTCTACAAGCACTCCCTTTGTGCCTTACTGTCAGAGCTCAATCTATTTATTGGCCAGTCCTGCTTTACTGGCATTACTTTCTTCTACGGCTCGATAAAAATAATATACACGACATAGTCTTACCTTAACTAGCCTACTGTAGGTACTGGAACTT
>NW_007599501.1:0-349 GCF_000523025.1 Cynoglossus semilaevis | reverse complement strand
AAAAATGTAAGTGACTTCAATGTTCCTTGGAGTTTTCTTAGTAACCCAAACTAACCACAGGAGGCAGCAACACAACACGCAGCTGCTGGTTTTTAGACTCACATTACTGACCAGTGGACATGTGACGGGTGAGGGGTGGGAATCTGCGATTCCATAATGAAACAATTATTAATGCATTGCTAATATTATACAGTATATATATCTTTTTCACAACACCCTTTTTATCTAATTGAATAAGCATTTATCACTTGTAATTTAAAAAAAAAACAGTGCTTTTATGAGTAGATAGAAGAGTTACATTTACTTCCATTAGATTTTATGAAAACTAATGAAAAGACACAATGACAAT
>NW_007599500.1:0-349 GCF_000523025.1 Cynoglossus semilaevis | reverse complement strand
TGTGTTTGAGCTGTGGTGACACAGCACCGCCTATTGGTCTGGCGTATGTACTACAACTACAGCAGTCGCATTAAGAGGTCCCGCCTAATTAATCTCTAAGTGTCGAGGGTGTGACCCCACAGTTACTTGGTGAATGAAGATAATAAAACGGTTGAAGAAGACTGAAGTCCGCGCTGTTTTATTCTCGTGTCATCACCTGGTCTCTTTTTATTTCCTGTTCGACAGCCTGAAAGAAAAAAAATATATTATTGATCAATATTTCACAAGCGCTCTTTCAGAATATTATGAGGATCGTAATGTGTTGTTAATGTGTAATATATTACACACAAAAATCCCCAAAGCTTTTTTT
>NW_007599499.1:0-349 GCF_000523025.1 Cynoglossus semilaevis | reverse complement strand
ACTCCCAGATCCAGAATAAACGAGGCTTTCATCCAAGGGATTGTAGTTATTTGGAATGGGTATTGAGGTCAGTTTCGGCCTAACAAACCAACTGCCCCGCAAGGCTGTTGGAACCGAGGACCCACGTCTTAAGCTCTAACTTAGTCCACCCGACTGCTCCCCTAAAACAGAGAGTCTTGTCTGGGTGTAAACTCTCTTTATTAGAGACTGAACTCTCACAAGACAAATCATCTCTCCCCCAGAAATAGGCTGAGGTCATAAATCATGCAACATGGAGGTAATAAAAAGTCTCCAGTCTCGGAAACACTCCCAAAAATAGTCGTAGGCTCAATCACCCACTTTTTTTTTT
>NW_007599498.1:0-349 GCF_000523025.1 Cynoglossus semilaevis | reverse complement strand
ACTACTTTTACTCCTGTTATTCTAGTTTTACTTTAAAATATCCTTTACTAATAGGCGATTACGAGCAACCACAGAATCGACGACTATGGCGGGATGTTTTCCAGCTGGAAAAGTGATCAGAATCAGGGAAAAGGAGGAAAGTCCTTAAACAAATGTTGAGCAAAAAATCTCTTTAAAGACCAGCGGACTCCATCCAACTTAAAGAAGCATTGGTGCTAATAAATATAAAGTTATGCTGATTTGTAGGAAAGACGTTAAATTTATGAAATTTAACGTAAACAAAAAGTCGAGGTGGAATTCTTAGCTGTGGAATAGTTTTCGATCTTATGGTGTCAGGTTTTAGTACAGT
>NW_007599497.1:0-349 GCF_000523025.1 Cynoglossus semilaevis | reverse complement strand
AAAAAAACACACTTCTGTGATATCATCTCCTTAAATCTACAGTGGCACATTATCAGATATATTTTACAAAATGTGAAATACTTTAAGATACATCTGTTTAGGTCAACATTAACCATTATTATTAACACCAAAACCTTAGTCTCACTTTAATTGAGTGAGGAATCAACTCTTGTCTGGAACCTTTCCTGCAATTCAATTCTTATCCATGGGCAGATTGAGGCCATATGTAAGTCTCATAATATTTGTTGTTGCATTTGGTTAAATCAAGTTTTGCTAACAATGTACTGCAATGTCATAATGTCTGCAGTGCGACATTTACAAAGTGAGTACAAAAGTCACTGAAGCAGGG
>NW_007599496.1:0-349 GCF_000523025.1 Cynoglossus semilaevis | reverse complement strand
TTTATTTTTTTTTACTTTTATCCGTGCCAATACTTAAGGATAGCATGGCATAATTTGTCGGCGAGCGTTTTGACCTTTTAATTTGCCCTGTCATGATGCCGTGTTTAGGCTTGCCCTGGTAGAATAGTAACAACACTGACAATGTAGGCCAAGACATTTATGGACAATGAGTGTGTATGTTTTCATGGGGATGGGAGAATTTTTATTTTTATTTTTATTTTTCCCCTCCTCTGGTCATACAATTCCAGTAAGGGTTGTAGTGAGTGGGCTTACAAGGTTGAGCCACATTTCCAGGTCAGTGGCCTTGAGCACGTTAAGTTTCTGCTGCTGTGCCCATTCTTATTGGTAA
>NW_007599495.1:0-349 GCF_000523025.1 Cynoglossus semilaevis | reverse complement strand
AGCAAGGCATGGTGGGTTATTTATATACCTCTCGCAGAACGCCCCGGTCATGGCAGGGGCAGAGTGCCGGGATGACACACTTGCCCTCCGTTTTCCGATAAAGCCCCTCTTCGCACACGCAGCCCTCACCACCGTGAGTGCAGTTGACCGGAGAGGTGGTGTAAATTTCCTCGCAGCTCCTCTCGCACAGCTGGACATCCTCGGACACCCTTTTCCTCCTCCATTGCTCCCCGTCAGGGCAGGCTGCAGGGAGGAGGGAGTGAGAAGGGAGGCTTAAAAGTCAACACAACAGGGGTGTACACACTATTTTGGCTCGGGAGCAACTATTCAAATGACTAGGCTAAAGTGA
>NW_007599494.1:0-349 GCF_000523025.1 Cynoglossus semilaevis | reverse complement strand
AGCCTGAGGACTGACCAGTCGGGTCCCACGTGAAAAAGTAAACATTAACGTTTTCATGTAGCGAGTGAGTAAAAGTGTGCTAACGAAACACTAGCCTCATTTTGTGCGACGTTCCGTTCAAACGCTGGTGACAAACAGGTGTCGACCGCGAGAGCGAAGATTATCTCGGCTAAAGAGAACGGTGCTGAGAAAACTTTGGAGGTCACAGGCTCAGGCGCCGGAGGGGAAGTATTTTGGGGAGGGACAGAGTGCCCTTGTTTAAAGTAGGGTGCAACTTTGTGTACACTTAAAGTAGAGACACTACAACCTGAGAGTACCGTCGCTACAGAACGGCAACACCGTGAAACCT
>NW_007599493.1:0-349 GCF_000523025.1 Cynoglossus semilaevis | reverse complement strand
AAAAAAAAATAGTTAAAAATCAAAACCTGTTAATGGTCTTTATTTGATTTCATTTCATCAGTTCAACAGGTTTCTATTCAACTTTGGTCAAAAATGTGATATTTGCTAAAAACCTTTAACACAGCCCAACATTTGACAAAGATATGAGGCCTCTCTGAACAGGATTTCTTGGTTAAAATTTGACAGCTGCTGAAATTATTTACAGCTTGAATAGCTTTTAAACCACAATGTAACATTTTGTGCTGTTATTGCATTTAAATAGAGAATAAAAGGATATATACACATGCCTGGAGCAAAGTCTCATCCCTAGATTCATTTTATTACAGTATTGTTCCATCCATCCATCCAT
>NW_007599492.1:0-349 GCF_000523025.1 Cynoglossus semilaevis | reverse complement strand
ATTTCAAACGTTGTCTGCAATGAAGATTTTTTAATGTAAAACAAATAAAGGTGTGTTACCGTCTTTGTCCAGAGATGAAGCAGTTCTTAAGCAACCGTCGGCGAGACACGAAGATGAATTGGTTTGAGACGACCTCCGACTGGGAACAAGAACTTGCCAGGTGTGCGGCCACTGGCTGGAGGGTCAGCTCAGTCAACGACCGCTTTGAGATGTCCACCAGGTAAATCCACGCTGAACACGCCGGCGCATCTTAAGGAAATGAATAAGACATTTAAAGCAGTTCTCTTGAGGGTTGACAACAGCCAATCATCTGCTTCCATTTCCCTGTCCCTATTCTTTCTGTGTCACA
>NW_007599491.1:0-349 GCF_000523025.1 Cynoglossus semilaevis | reverse complement strand
CAGAATCGGTGCCACTGAATCCAGGGAGGCGATGATGATGCCGATCTCACAGATGCTGGTCGCCGGAGCGGTTGGAGCCGGCCATGATACCTGGGAGTGGAGGGAGAACAGAGTCAGTCTACACCTGTACGTCTGGTTATTATATAGGACTAGAACAGCGCCCCCTACTGTACACAACAGCCATATCCATATCAGAACACGACATTAAGAGACATAATCTGTGTTGACTTGCGCCCCCCAGTGGTCCTACATTTGTGTGCTACAACTGGTGGAACATAAATGTCAGAGTGATTCAGTCCAACCATCAAACACCCAGAATATATCACAATATAAAATACATAAATACATA
>NW_007599490.1:0-349 GCF_000523025.1 Cynoglossus semilaevis | reverse complement strand
CATGCATACCACTAGAGGGAGCCAGGTACCACCTGTGGTCTGTGCACCATACTTTGAGAACCACAGGGACAGCAGCCCAAACACACATGTCGCCCCGCGGTTCTGGTAAAGCATTAAAGGGAAGAGTCTGTGCGGTGATGATCGCGATGATACCGTGTATCGTTGGTTACGGTTACGGCGCCTACCTTCACGTCTGTGACCGTGCAGCGCTGCTGAGCTCCGGAGGAAAAGTGTTGGGTAAAGTTTCTGTCCCGACCAGTGAGTGGGAGGGTTGGAGGTGGGAACGCCATCTCTGCTTTTCCCTTTTTTTTCTCCTTTCTTTGAAGAGAAGAGGGAGTCGGGGCGGGGG
>NW_007599489.1:0-349 GCF_000523025.1 Cynoglossus semilaevis | reverse complement strand
TGTATATACAGTATATACATTTATGGATATATTATATTTAATTTCTTTTAATTAAAAATCAATCATTCTGTCTTATGATTTCTTCTGTGGATGAAAGAGCAGGAAGTCTGTTGTCTAAGCACTGAGCTACAGTCAGGTAGCTCCCACAGGAAGTTCAAATGTGGATTAAACTAAAACCTTGACTCTGTCCTTGTTTTTAAACGTCTTCTTCTGATGACTTTATCTTTGTTGTAAGAAAGTTTTACACAATTCCTCCAACAAGAAGAAAGACAAGTCAAGAGTCTGAGTTTCTTTCAAGCTTTTTCTAAAGACGGCCTGGAAGCATTTTTACATTTCTATGTAGAATAAA
>NW_007599488.1:0-349 GCF_000523025.1 Cynoglossus semilaevis | reverse complement strand
GTTTGATCGTCATCTCTTGAGGGGTTTATTCCCAGTCTGTAGTCTCAGTTGTCTGATTTTCTTTTTCCTGACACTCACGCTTTTTCCAATACGAGACAGATCTAAAATGCCCAAATATCCATGGAGTTCCAGAAATAAGATATTAGTTACTGCAGGGACCAAAAATGAACTGATCTGACCGGGATCATGATTTTTTTTTTAAATCGGATTCAAGATTGAGCCATACATCCTCAACATATCCACCATGAAGTAATATGAATACAAAGGAAAATATCGGGTACAAAAAACGGATGCACAACCTGATGCTGACCTCTGACGTAACCCTAGTCCAGGCATGGGCAAACTAAGG
>NW_007599487.1:0-349 GCF_000523025.1 Cynoglossus semilaevis | reverse complement strand
AAAAGTTATTTTTGTTTGTTTTTGTTTGGATTTAAAAACAAAAATGCTGACAAAATGCTTCTGTATTGTTAGTTTCTAAATGTACCTCATGATCAGTTCTGGTTTCAAGTGACGTCGCGGAAACTTCAACCGTCGCTGTTGGGACTTTTATTTGTGAAATGGTTTACGTCGTGACGTAACGTCTCCAAGAGACGGCAGAGTATTGCGACGGTTGCTATGGCGCCGATAAACCCGTAGAGACCCACAGCAAGAACGTCTCACCACTGGTAGGTAAAAATAATACAAACAAATTCACTCATAAATGTGAAACCTTAAAACGAGACCTTAATGTTGTTATCGCGGTGTTTTC
>NW_007599486.1:0-349 GCF_000523025.1 Cynoglossus semilaevis | reverse complement strand
GAATTTTGTACCTTACAGAAGGTTTAGCTGATGTGATTCACCTCCTTAGCCATGTTTTATTACCAAAACAAGAGTTCAGAGATGTTTTTTACTAAATTTGAGCAATATTATCTTCCTTTTACATTTTCTGTGTTACTCAAAACGCAACAGTTTTACCACATGTTGTTTACACGTGGTATCTTTGCAGTAAAACTACTCTGGTACATTTTCACATAAGGATTAGCCTAGCTTCCGGACTGGACTGGACTTATTTTTGATATTTCATTGTCAAAAAACATATTAAAGAAAAGCAATGTGGAGATGTTTAAATGAAGAGATGGAGAAATGCCAAAAATGAACCTAAAGTTTT
>NW_007599485.1:0-349 GCF_000523025.1 Cynoglossus semilaevis | reverse complement strand
GTCATAACCACGGCACACGCTGGATTACTGCGATGATGTTGATCGGACTTGGTGTGACTTTTCTTTTTTCTAAATAAGATTAGATTCAGTCGGGGTGTGTGTGCTACTGTGATTGGAGCTGGCGTTTCATTGTGAACAGGACATTAGTGAACCCATTAGAGTTATAAAGTCTCATTGGCTCTGTCAGTTGTGCTGATGTGGTCCCGTTCCAGCTCTTTGCCTGTGATGAGTACAGATGGACGGAGCTTGCTCTCTCTGGACAGAGGGGGAGTCGTAGCTCACAGTTAGGCCTCCTATACACTACAGTCACACATCATTGACTGCCATTACAGCAAAGGAAACCAAATCA
>NW_007599484.1:0-349 GCF_000523025.1 Cynoglossus semilaevis | reverse complement strand
GGTGGCCACATGTACAGTATTACTCCTACCTGATTTTAGCCTGAATCAGTGGTTCTTAAACTGCGGTATGTGTACAACTGGTGGATCTTTAGCTCCCTCTAGTGGTACACACGGGAATTGTTTTCCCCATCTGTTGGTAGTTGTGTGGTCGTAAAATTGAATTTTTTTGTCGTACTACTTTATTGTTTTACGTGTACAGTTTTATTGAGGAACAGTACACACGTTACTTTAGGAATTTGAACTTCTACGAAAAATACTTAAAAAGTAAAAGTATTTTAAAGTATTTTTATTTATTATCTTATTTTACCAGCTGATTCCGATCATTATTTTTGTTATTTTTACTAAACAG
>NW_007599483.1:0-349 GCF_000523025.1 Cynoglossus semilaevis | reverse complement strand
CATGAGCTCCGCTCAGGAATCAAACTTTTAAAAAAATCCCGTTCTAGTTTCCGCAGTTTTTTTAAAAATCCTGTAACATGTTAATTAAAACTATTAATCAACTTAATTAATGTTTGGTACAGTAGGTGTAACCGTTTCCCAACAGCGTGTTTAAATAACCGTGTGTTTCGACATTCGCGTATCAGAGCAACGATAACTGAACGTGCATTAAAAGGCCATTTAAAATCGCATTAATTGCACGAAATTAATTAACACTATTAATTCGTTACTTCCGACTTGACTGCCCCGATTTTGCCAAAGCCACAGTTCGCAAGCACGACTTGTTCTTACAACTAAAAACCGAGCTGAA
>NW_007599482.1:0-349 GCF_000523025.1 Cynoglossus semilaevis | reverse complement strand
TCTGCCGATATTGATACCTTTGGTTTCCCTCCATGTCGTGGGCTGCCGTTGCTGTGGCAACAGAGTCCCTGTTTACGGCATGCGTTCAAAGTGAAGTTGAGCATCTGGGCTAGGTGTGAGATTGGAGGGATTATAGCTGTTGTTCAGAGTTAGACCAATACCGATCCTGGGTATCAGATTAAAGCCATCCATAATTTTCTTCCCAGACTATTCCTACTCCCTGTTCTAGCCACGTTAATAAATCCAGGTTCTATCAAAGGGGGTTATTTTATGATTCTCATTCAAACGGTGCATTCACTGCCTCCTGGTTTTTCAGCACCCTTCTCTCCCCCACCTCAAATGTTCCAGA
>NW_007599481.1:0-349 GCF_000523025.1 Cynoglossus semilaevis | reverse complement strand
TGTTGTTGTTGACATTTTAATTTTGTGTGTGTGTGAGGGGACACACGGTCGGCGTTCTTCATGGACTGTCTCTTCTGAGAGGGTTTGGAGATGACTTTGATCAGTCGGCTCTGGAACGATCCCACCTCCACTCTGTCCCCCAGGAAGAGACGCAGCAGCAGCCGGAAATGTTTTCTCTTGTCCTGATCAGAGATGAACAGAGACTTGGCCGAGGCAAACATCTGTCCCAGGACGAGGGGCGCGGAGGACAGGAAGAAGGCAAGAGGACAGAGAGACAGAGGGACACAAAACGGGAGAAAAAAGGTTGACAGGAGGACAGAGGACAGGGCAGGAGGATAGAGGACAGAGA
>NW_007599480.1:0-349 GCF_000523025.1 Cynoglossus semilaevis | reverse complement strand
GTCTGGCAGAGAATGCAGGAGCACTCTAGCAACTTGTGGTGCATTTCAGTCTGGGTAATATATCTTCTCCGTTCCCTTAGCGAAGACAACAGAACAATCAGTAAATATCCATCCATCCATTCTCTGTCACTTAATCCTATTCAGTGTAGCTGGGGAGAGTCAATTCCAGCAGTACTTAGCCAAGTGCTGGGTATACCCTGACTACAGAAATACACCTGACATGTAGCCGCGCACTACTATTTCCACTTACATCCCTACCGACAGTCAATTTGGAGTGTCCGCATCCTTTACCTGTAGCTTTTTAAACTGTGGGAGGGAAACCAGTGCACCTGAATAAAACCCTTCTACA
>NW_007599479.1:0-349 GCF_000523025.1 Cynoglossus semilaevis | reverse complement strand
AAAAAAAAAAAAAGAGATGCCTACGTCCAGGTGTAACAGTGCACAAAAGCACTTCAGTACGTACCTAAGTATTGAGATCATGGTTCAGTGCAGACATTTTTTGTCACAAATGATACAATGGCACACAATGGCAAAAGAGCTAGATTCTCAAACAAATGAAAATACATAATAAAATAATACGTTCTTGTGCAGCACGCCTCTCATACTTCCCTTCTGACGCCGTCTCCTTGTGTTTCTCATAAATTAGAGTTTTCTCTTCTCGGGGTACCAGTCATATCCAAGGTTAGATGATGCCGTGTTCAGTGAGCTTTAATGTTTTATGTCATCAGTGGGACAGCCAAACTTTTGC
>NW_007599478.1:0-349 GCF_000523025.1 Cynoglossus semilaevis | reverse complement strand
TAAAGACATAATAAACCCCCATCAAAGTCGTCTGAGACCCCCAACAGATGATTTAAAATATAAAAATGAGAAACTTTTTCACAATTACACCCCGGTTTTGAGAACTTTTTGAACTTCCCCTTGTATTTATCCAAACCCTCGTGGGCTCCTGCTGGCCTTTTCTCTGCTCATCTCCATGGTAATTCCACCGACACCACTGCAGGGCCACACTCTGATGTGTTCTCACTGACCTGAATCAATTCAATTGTGTTGAAACAGAATTACACTACACGCTGCTCGAAATCAAACAAGTGACTTTTCATCAGCCAAACAGCAAATTCTCCGGCTTCAAGCTGACTTTTCCTTTACT
>NW_007599477.1:0-349 GCF_000523025.1 Cynoglossus semilaevis | reverse complement strand
TGATTTTCTTTTCTTACTGTACAAGTTTGTAAAAAATGTGGCGCTGCAGTGCAATAGGATTAATTAAATGTGAAAGACACTTTTATACATTTTAATAGAGCCCAAGGTAATAGGAAGGTGGACAACGGTTGTATTTAATTAGTCTTAATTAATTTGTTAGAATTAGAAGTGTTTGTGTGTTTCACCTTTTGTGACTGAAAGACAAATGAGAAACACGTGACGGCGAGTCATGAGGCGAAAGGTCCAAAAATAACTTCCATTAAGGTGAGAAAAAAAAAAGAAAAAACAGGAAATCATTTAAGAGGGAAAGGAAGTGGGTGAGTTGGGGGCAGGGGAGGACGGGGGGGGG
>NW_007599476.1:0-349 GCF_000523025.1 Cynoglossus semilaevis | reverse complement strand
TTTTTTATTATTAAAAAACAAACAAACAAGTGTATATTTTTACTACAGCCTCTTCAACCACATCTAGTATGTTTTAAAAAAAAGTCTTGCGTTGTATAAAAGCACTTGGGAATTACTTTTTTTCCTCCCCGGGATAATCTCATGGATTTGTCCTCGGTTGCATTGTTCCTGTTTGAATATTTTTCTTATTGTTCCAGGAAAAAGAATCCTAATTTAAAACTACTGTTAGAGCTGTCCCAGACGGATGCGTGTAAAAAAGGGAAATGTTGCATTTTACTGATTATTAACAGACTAGGGTAATACATACATATGATTTCCTGCTCATCTTTCAATCGTGGTCTTTGTGCAA
>NW_007599475.1:0-349 GCF_000523025.1 Cynoglossus semilaevis | reverse complement strand
TATATATATATATATGTATAATTGGTGTGAATGTTACCGCTGGAGACTTGCGAAATGACGTCATCGACATTAAAGAAATGAAATGGACTGCAGGCAGGTCTGTAACACTTGGAGTTTTTAGCAAAAGTTTTGTGCAGATTGAGCGGCAGTACAGGAACTTTTCCTCAAGTCTTTTCACAAAATGATTAACGGTGATTGGCGACAGACGTGGCTGTGGCTCAGTGGGTGGTGCTGTTGTCCTTCACCCGTGGTGATGTGGGATTGAATCCAGACTCGTTGGGGTGTATGTCACTCAGAGGAAGATGGCAACCCTGTAGTGAGACGCACCTGGAGTGGTCGTCACTACAGA
>NW_007599474.1:0-349 GCF_000523025.1 Cynoglossus semilaevis | reverse complement strand
TTTTAATTACTTATGGCATTTTGTGTAAAACAAAGTAAAGAAACAAAGTATTTGTGGTCGAAGTTTAACAAAATGAATTTACTTTAACTTCCTATTAATGGTGCTGTTAGTAGTGTTTACATTTTAAAATTTTAAATTGGACGAAAGTAGCAAAAATAACTAGTAAATTAGTCATTGGGAAAAAATTTGATTTGAAGTGATGTCTTCCGGTTCGAAGCAGATTGTGTCAAATGTTAAAGAAAATTAGGAGGAAGTGATGAAAAAAAAATTCAAACCACTGACGTTGTTGTGACACATTTGTCTTTAATTTGTGCTAAATTTCAGACTTCGCATCCTGTCTGGATAGCTT
>NW_007599473.1:0-349 GCF_000523025.1 Cynoglossus semilaevis | reverse complement strand
AAAGCCGAAAGAAAAAGAAGAAGAATTCTAAACAATGGTAAAAATGTAATTGTTTATTTATTTATTAATATTTTTTGCTGGATACATTTAAAATTCTGTTCAATACTTATATATATATGTTAAATCTGACAGTAATACTGTGGGTGAGGGACACATATTCACTGACTGTGGTTTTTTTTGACTGACTTGTGTTCCAGGACCAGTTTGATAATATAGAGAAACACACCAGCTGGGGAATCGACTTCCTGGAGCGATACACCAAGTTTGTGAAAGAACGAGCAGAAATCGAGCTGAGCTACGCCAAACAGATCAGGTAAATACGGCATTACAATATATATATATATATATA
>NW_007599472.1:0-349 GCF_000523025.1 Cynoglossus semilaevis | reverse complement strand
TGATGTCCAGATACATTTGTGGCCACGACGATATCCAGTAAGAGGTGGAGACAGCTGCTCCACAGAACTGATTTCCACAAACCCTGCAGGAGGTTAACTGCAGTGCAACCTTTTGCCTCCTTAAAATGATTTGTAAGAAGGAATTGTGTTACATTTTATTTCAAACATCTGTAACTCCCACCAAAAACACCAGTTCAGTCATGGAATTAAAGGGAAACTGAATGTGTTTTCAATTTAAAATCTGTAACAACAATATCAAACACATCAGAGTAAAGTGGAAGCCCATTGGTCAGGATCACGACATGGGAGACTGACCTTATGGTTTTGTTGATAATACTGAATTAAAATA
>NW_007599471.1:0-349 GCF_000523025.1 Cynoglossus semilaevis | reverse complement strand
AACTATGACCACCATCATCCATGACACCACTGAGGCAGTTTGCCTCTCTGCTGAGTCCAACCTCTACCTCAAGCCCATTGCCAAAATCACTGTCAGCGTGGCATTGCCCCAGTTGAAACTTCCAGGCAAAAGCATCTCCAACTGGGAGGTCATGGAGAGGGTTAAAGCAATGGTGGCGCCGGAGCAGTTTTCAGCGCTCAGGATTTCTAAGAGCACCATGGATTTCATTAGATTCGAAGGAGAGGTGGAAAACAAGGCAGTGGTCAAGAGTCTACTGAGTCGCCTGGACGGGAAAAGCATCAAACTCTCTGGTTTTACTGATGTCCTGAAGGTAAGGCTGACCAGTACT
>NW_007599470.1:0-349 GCF_000523025.1 Cynoglossus semilaevis | reverse complement strand
AATACCAATGAGTACATGCAAATACAATACAGAAATATTACCAGTGTCAATGAAACCAGTGATCTTCCAGCTGTAAGGCTAGAACATTAACCAGCTGTCCACCATGTGGTCCAAATCATCCATTTATATTCACCACTGTGTTTTTAACCGACAAACAGACGAACTAATACTGAATTAAATGGTTTTCTCGGGGGAACCAGACTGTCATTCAGTGAAACTGTGCTGTGGTGTGAGGTTCATCAACATAAGACCAGTGAGCCATGAGGCATGGAAATAATCATGAAACTCACTACAACTAATTAGCACAGTGCTAAACGTCTGGATTAGCATTTTCCTCTTTTCTAAACAC
>NW_007599469.1:0-349 GCF_000523025.1 Cynoglossus semilaevis | reverse complement strand
TTTTTTGTTGCTTCTGTACTTTAGCTATGCACACCAAAATCGCCAAATGTTGAGTAGTTAGCGTAAGGTGATGAAATACCTAAACCTGAATGACACAATAGGTTAAACTGTGAGATCGATGTCCTCAACGCATGTAATATTAAAGACTCCCTCTCTGTATCCTGTCAGTGTGTGAAGTGGTGGACATTTTGTAGCTAGCTGAATTGATTAAAAGTAATAAACCCTGGCCGCACTGAGTCTCTGTCTTTATTGCTCCTTCCGGTTGAGAGGCGTCGCTTCCTTTCTCCAAATTCCAGGGTGACAGAAAAATTGGCACTGATTTATAAATATTCACAGTGAGAATAACACA
>NW_007599468.1:0-349 GCF_000523025.1 Cynoglossus semilaevis | reverse complement strand
CACGTGACCTGTACAGTCACCAGTTGTTAGGTAGACTTATTTGGGAAAAGTGCGATTGTTTAGTCTGTTGAATTCGCCATGATAATTTTGATCTGAAGTGAGTTTTTTTTTTAAGATCCATAAAGTGGAAAGACAATTACAATGTTAATGACTAAACCCTCATTTGGAGCAAGTTTTGTTTTTGAACAACATAAAATGTTTAGAAAGAATATTTACATGGTTCATCAAACATAAAATAAATAACACGCTTCTAAGTCATACACCAAATGGAAAGACTAATAGACTAATATCTTTACTACACAATATTTTCATAAATCGACATGTTGAAAATGTCAACAGACTGACTGAC
>NW_007599467.1:0-349 GCF_000523025.1 Cynoglossus semilaevis | reverse complement strand
TATATATATACATTATATACATATATAGTCTTACTAACCATATTTATTGAAGTGCTTGTCAGTAAACACGCCTGGTTTCTGTGTTAACAGTACATAGCTGCCTACTCTAAGTGCAAAGCACACGTGAGGAGTGCTTCCAGTATCTAGGCCAAATCAGCATGTGCCGTGTTTGAAGTGTTGCAGGGTTTTTGCCAGTGCATGGCAAAAGACTACTCCAAGATCCTGGGCTGAACAGACACAACTGTACTTCATTAGTATACAGCAACTGTGAGGGATCCAAGGCACGATGCTAGGATGCTTTTTCATGTATGCATTCACAGACAGACACCCTCTTGTATATGTATGCTTT
>NW_007599466.1:0-349 GCF_000523025.1 Cynoglossus semilaevis | reverse complement strand
ATATGCTGAATTAAAGATTCCTTTGATACATGTAGGCTCTCTGATGTTTTTGATGTTAAATGTATTTGGGATATATCTCGTTATCGTCAATTGATGATCGACAGCTACGTAAGAAGCCATACTTGTACAACCAGTATGTTTTACTAAGGAAATAATTCTGGAGTCAGAGTCAATAATAAGTATGTCCTCCATTGTTCCATACATGCAATAAAAATGAACAGATTTGGAATACATACACAATAGGAATGGCTCGATCCAATAGTCGAGAATTGGTAACGGTCTGATATTAGTCCGAATTTCAGGATCAAACATCGTTTAAAATAAAAAACACAACTATAGCCCATCTGAG
>NW_007599465.1:0-349 GCF_000523025.1 Cynoglossus semilaevis | reverse complement strand
TTTGAATTTATTTACTCAGTTGTTACTCAAACATTTATTCAGTAGAGACTTTGAGGAAATTCGTAGTAAAGTCTTAAAAGACAAAGAAAATCTTGCACAACCAAAGCACGAGCTGAGTCCTTTTATCTTTGTGACCAACAGAAATAATGTAAACACACCTCACTACTGTTCCAACCAAAGCTGTGCGTGAGGTCTGCCGTGGAGGCGCTCTGCTGGTCGACCAATAACAGACGAGCGAACAGTCTCTGGAGCTCCAGCGGGATCACTCTCACCTGAGGTGAAGGAGGAGGAGGTCAAGTCTTAATGCACACAACAGAATACATGGAGCATGTGTGTGGCTTCACTTTCA
>NW_007599464.1:0-349 GCF_000523025.1 Cynoglossus semilaevis | reverse complement strand
CACGTAAAACTGCGGTGACCTTTTGACCTGTAAGTGTTTGACCTTTGCGCGTGCCGTCGTGTCCTCCGCGCAGACTGGGCTCCCGTTCCCCCCCCAACACCTCCCAGCCCCCGGCCTTCTTCAGCAAAATGACAGAAAGTACCTCGTCCATCGTCAGGTACCAGAAGCAGGAAATGATCAAGAAGATGACGGTGGTGGGAAACGAGGGCGACTTCAGTGAGTAGCGGCCGCAGATCAAAGGAAGGACTGTTGTTTCAGTTCTAGTTCCTTTGATGTTCCTTTGATGTTTCCTTGCTGATCCTCTGACATTCCTCTGATGATCGTCTAACGTTCCTTTGATTTTCCTTAA
>NW_007599463.1:0-349 GCF_000523025.1 Cynoglossus semilaevis | reverse complement strand
TTTCTTAGGCAGGGAGGACCTGTGAGATGAGTCACAACTAGAGCCTCTGACACACGAACAACCGAAAGCAGCCGTTGCATTTGAAACCGACGTTTCGTTTCGTACATACACAAATGCCTCCTCGTTCGACACGTGAATTGCGACTGAAAGCCGTTGTGTTTTGCATACAGCAGAAGTATTAGCAAACTGTTGACAATCTAGGTGGGAAGAGTCGGGAGTGTGACTTAGTTTTTAATAACGTGCAGATGACACGCACACCCTCTGTCCGTTCACTGTCCGCCGTCGTTGTTGCTTTAAAAGTGTTTGTTCCATAAAAGATCGTGAGTGAAGTAGTGTGAAAAGTGTGGGG
>NW_007599462.1:0-349 GCF_000523025.1 Cynoglossus semilaevis | reverse complement strand
CAGTCATCTGTCAGACAGATTATGCGTAGGCAACATTTTGTGGAAACTGTTTACAGACACAACTCTCTCTTTCCCCTGCAGGGGGGGCTATGAAAACACTTGTATTGCGCCTAACCCCATTCAGAGATAGAATATGAGAAATAAAATCCTAACATAGGACAATTTAAGTGTACCGTGCCGTGGTGCTGTACACCTCCAACAACCGGGTCTGTAAACCAACCCTGATTTGAAACATATTCTGACAATTAAAAACTCTACTCCTGAAATTTTACCTTTTATAATATTGAACTTGTACATAAAGCGAGCCAGCATTTAGTCCCAGCTCAGATCCTTGAATTTAATCCTGGAG
>NW_007599461.1:0-349 GCF_000523025.1 Cynoglossus semilaevis | reverse complement strand
ATGGATGGATGGATGGATTTTTTCTAGACCATTCCACACAGCATTAGGTGAGGCCTTCTTGATGAGTGCCTTGATAAGTCCCTTTTTCATCCCTGCCATGGTCTGTGTACCATCACTGCAAACACCAACACAGTTCTCACACTTTAGCCCATTCTCAGTCAGGAAGCAGTCCAACATTTTGAATAGTTCGACAGCCGTGGTTCTTTATCTGACATATTTACCAAAAAGCAGATCCTCACATAGGGAGTTTGTCATATCAAAATGTACATGAGCAATAAACAAACACAATTTAATCAAGCAACTGACAGAAAAAGCTAAGGCAAAACGTTTGTCTTTGACTTGATTTGTT
>NW_007599460.1:0-349 GCF_000523025.1 Cynoglossus semilaevis | reverse complement strand
ATTGTATGTAAGCAAAGGAAGACCGCAGTAGCATGTGGTAGAACGTGTTGGAGGTTAGCTGAGTTGGTGTTATAAAACAAATAGCAATTAATTCATCTTCATCATTTCAAGTTGGGCCCAATCCCAGCAGCCATTTGGCAAAGGTGGGGTACACCACCTGGACTGGTCCTCAAGCTTTACAATCGACCATCATTTAGACCCCACACTCATATCTAAGGATTCGTAGAGAAACACATTTATCTTATTCTCATATTTGATTAGGTTTGCATGTAATAGATAAGGGAGATTAGTAGCTACGAAGGTATGAGGTAGCTATCAGGGTGATAAACAAGAAAGTATTTTTTTTTTT
>NW_007599459.1:0-349 GCF_000523025.1 Cynoglossus semilaevis | reverse complement strand
TTTTTTTCTCTTCTTCGTTGGTGGCTCTTCCTGAACGACACGTCTTTCATCTAATAACGGCTCCTGTTTTTTTTTTAGCCGAGACCTCGATCTGAGATAAAAGAGGAAAAAGCTCCTAATTTGGGTCAAAGCCGTCTGTTTCAGTAGCTGTCGTCGTCACTCATCATCAGTGCAACAATTACAGGAACTCAGCATGTGACGCCGCTTCAAAGTTTTCCTTTTATCTGCTTTGTCTCTTATCGGAATTCTTCGATTACAGACGGCGGTCGATGCTGATCACTGATTGGACGTCTCAACGTCAGCCTCACTCCAGTCAGCTCACGACAACTCATCTTGACAAAACATAAAA
>NW_007599458.1:0-349 GCF_000523025.1 Cynoglossus semilaevis | reverse complement strand
TGGACAGCTCCTGGTGCTGAAATAAACGTTCAGTGTGTTAACAGTCAAATATCAGGAAGATCCTGAAGTAGACAGTTTATGAATGAAGTAAAAATAAATGTAGGCCATTGGACACAGTAACAGACCTAGTACTCACTCAATGAGACAGATTGTTCTGTCCCAGCAGTTACTATTCAGTGAATATCTGGGATCACACTTCCATTTGGTGGTGAAGTTTTTTGTGCATGGATGGATTCCTCTCATGCATCTGTGATTACATTCATTTATATATAAAGGTCTTGCTCTCAGGTCTCACTGTATATATTCAGTTCATATAATATCCAAGGTCGCCCACTTGTGGGAGGAGTGA
>NW_007599457.1:0-349 GCF_000523025.1 Cynoglossus semilaevis | reverse complement strand
CATCCAACCATCCAACCATCCAATGAAAATGACTGATTCTATGTTAATAAACGGTGGTCTGTGCCTCTGTGTCACCCACCTGTAAATGATTCCCTTTCGATGCAGGAAAAACAAACCCACAGCGATTTCTGCAGCATAAAACCTGAAGAGTTAGAAACAGAAACTCTTTGTCACTAAAGTGACTCCACTCTTCAACAGAACACGTCTTTTTACTATGGATAAACAAAGGTGCACTGTGTATTTGTGTTCTACACCCTCTCCATGACACATGACAGCTTTGATTAGGATTCATTTCAAAAATACATCTTTTCACTGTAGAAGGTGAAGTGTTTTATGTTTAAATATTACA
>NW_007599456.1:0-349 GCF_000523025.1 Cynoglossus semilaevis | reverse complement strand
ATTACTCTTATCAACAAGGAGAATCAATCGAGCCTGCAATATTCCATAGAATATTCTCAGAGCTTTGTAGTTGTCAGTTAGGGCTGTTCATTTCCTCTCTGTTTGTTTTAGACTGTGCCAAAAACCAAAGATGAAAATTAAATCAGTTAAACAAATTATAGTTTTAGTGTTAATCTCGGTGGCGCAAATAAACATTATATACAAAACAGGTAAGGAAAAAAATGTTTTTTTAAACAGATGTTAACATGTCTTTTGGTCTGCAGGTCCTGATAGAGTTGGGTCAAGTTGACCTAACATCTGGAGTCACAGAATGGTGAGTTTTGTTATCTTAAGAGTAGTTACATGGTTA
>NW_007599455.1:0-349 GCF_000523025.1 Cynoglossus semilaevis | reverse complement strand
CCTGGGCCCCCTGCAGATCTCTCTGGGGAGGATGCTGCTGGACATCCTCAAGTTCCTCTTCATCTACTGTTTGGTGAACCCCCGACTACAGGAATATTCAGAGCGCGGGGCGTCAGACGTGACGTAATCACGCTAAAGACCCCAAATATTTTCTTCTCTACAGGTTCTTCTGGCCTTCGCTAACGGGCTGAACCAGCTCTACTTCTACTACGAGACCAAGGCCTCGGACGAGAAGGGGAAATGTAAGGGCATCAGATGTGTAGAGCAGAACAACGCCTTCTCCACGTGAGTTGACGGCACTCTGTAGCCGAGGGATTGAAAAGAAAAAGAAACCAATCTGGGCCACATT
>NW_007599454.1:0-350 GCF_000523025.1 Cynoglossus semilaevis | reverse complement strand
ACACCATCCTGTTATGTAAACAATCAGAATGCACACCTTTCTTTAGTAGTTCTCCTTTTAGTACAGCATTTAAAAACAGCATAAATTGATATGGAAACTTAATATAATGAATATATTGTAAAGATTGAATAAATTTAATTACAATATCTTAACATATTTACATACCTTGTTTTTTCTGCCCCCTAGATACAGGCATGTGGCAGAACCAGACCTGAGAAACTGATTCTTGTTTAAAAATAACTGCGATCAGCTGCTCCAGTGCAAGGAGAGAAAAAAAACCCCAAAGTGAATAAACAACAGTTCATTAGCTTAGCTGCTACATTGTATAAAAAGGGAAAAAGGAGTCACGC
>NW_007599453.1:0-350 GCF_000523025.1 Cynoglossus semilaevis | reverse complement strand
AATATTAAACTGCAGGTTAATGAATATATATATATCTATATTTTTACCAGAGCTTGTTACTGAAGAGTGTTGCATCTGCAGCTTTAAAAGTAGAGATTCACACACAAAGCCTTTCCATTGTCCTACCTGGCTCTGCATGTGCTGGGCCTCCTTGGCCGTCAAGTACGTGGGGGTCTCAAAGTCCATCATGGCTTTTCCCTTCTCCTTCTCATACTTCTCCTTATATTTCACCTGGAGCAGCAAACAGAAATGTCAAGTCAACTGCTGTGTGAAAAGTGGATTCAATCAATTCGCCAAGACAGGAAGTCAATACGGCTATTTGTCTTTGTTTTTGTTGGTAAAATACATTT
>NW_007599452.1:0-350 GCF_000523025.1 Cynoglossus semilaevis | reverse complement strand
TTCTTTAACCTTTCTGTGCCATGTCTGTGCTGCGATGGGAGATTGTTAAGTCAGGACTCTTAGTAGCCTCTGACAAAAATGTAATAGATCCTGACACCAGAGCTCAGCTTCTCTTCCAGCATCATGTTCGCTGGAGTCTCATTAATTTGTTGATGCTGGCTGGCCATCCATAGCTACAGCCCTCAGACTTACTTGCCCGTTATCTGTCTGTGTTGTTAAGGTTAGTAATTTCACTTGCCTTAACTTTCTGAGAGACCACATGTCCTCTGTTGAGAATGAATATTAGTACAGTGATACCTCGGGTCACGAACAAATCGAAATTTTGCCTTGTTTCACGAACACGCTCGATG
>NW_007599451.1:0-350 GCF_000523025.1 Cynoglossus semilaevis | reverse complement strand
ACTGTATCATACTGTGATCTACATTCAGTAATTTACAGTGATAAATGCAGATTGGAATTTTATTTATGTACTAGAAAATAAAATTATTATATAAGATAAGATTATTTTGACCAAAAAACTTCTATAAACACTCTTTTCCAATCTTTATGTTTGATATCAGGGATGTTATTTTTGGTTGTATTTTCTGATTTGGTCCTTTCAGGTGTTTCTCCAAAATGATTCTTGCCATCTTCCCTTTAGTTTTACTTTTTTAATTTTAAACAGGGCTTTATATACATATACATATAATATATTTTATGTTTGTTTATTTGACTTTTTGTCAGTTTTTGTACACTTAAATGTGTTCGTCA
>NW_007599450.1:0-350 GCF_000523025.1 Cynoglossus semilaevis | reverse complement strand
ACAAAAAGTGAAGCAGACCTTTGTTTGTCATCTCAGCCTGTGGAGCTGTGTCTTGTGAAGGTGTTGTTGTGCTGCACTTGATGACAGTGGTTTGGCTGATGATGACAGGTCTTCCCTTGATGCCGGTGTTGACCTGTAATTTCTGCTGTCACTGGAGACAATAATCTGATAATTGTGAGTCCTCTGATCCTCTGCAGTGCTGAGCTGCAGTTTCTCCACTGACAGAACATTTCTAATTGTTGTCAGTGACACAAAACACTGTCTGTAACACACAGGTTTAATGTCCTGCTCTTGGATCTGTATTTACTAAGTCTTTTACACAGTGTTTTGTGAATTTGTTCAGATTTTTT
>NW_007599449.1:0-350 GCF_000523025.1 Cynoglossus semilaevis | reverse complement strand
TCACTCCTGCCAACTGACCAAAGTTGCTAGCGATGCTTCCATAAAATTAAAAAAAAAAAAAAAGTTAAGGATGCGTTTTTGTGGGGTTGGGGTTGCAAAAAATTTTCTTATGAACCAATATGGGCCAAAATTTAAAAACTGGAACTAGGATTAAAAACTTTAAGTCGCGAGCCAAACTCAATATTTATTGAAAAATTGACTGGAAATGTGCATGTTTTCCCTTCTCTCAAAATATGTAATATGGAAACAAACCTTTGTTTTGCATAAAAATTCAATCTGGAACAGCCAATGCTTAGTATTATAAATAAAAAATAAAAAAAATGTATTATGTCTCTCTCTCTCTCTCTCTA
>NW_007599448.1:0-350 GCF_000523025.1 Cynoglossus semilaevis | reverse complement strand
CAAAACAGGTACACACCACACTCTGACGCACTAAAAGGATGTTGTATTCAGCCCAAAAACCAAACAACACAGACCGACTCCAAGAGGCTAACAGTGGACCGCAAGACCAACATCCAACATATTCAACATACAACTTGAGCATGTAATGTCATTAATAATTCCCCCAGTGGAAAACATCAATAAAGTTCAACCTTACTTTTGTGGCTTTTGCAAATGAAGATGACACATTAATCAATTGTCCTATCAGCTCCCAGTGCGATGCTCACATTTCAAGTCAACTTTGTTTCGTTTGTCTTTGGGACAGTTTCTTCTCTAGTACGGAGTATACGGGGGATGTTCTGCTCACGTAG
>NW_007599447.1:0-350 GCF_000523025.1 Cynoglossus semilaevis | reverse complement strand
CTAACCTCCGGCATTTCCAAAGGCACCCTGCGCACCTGCATGCCCTGCAGGACCACCGGTCTGGGTTGGAGCATGGACAGCACCGGAGCCCCTTCCTGGACCTCAGTGGAGGTGAAGCTGGACGACTGGGACTGCCGCTCCCTCTCACTGTAACGTGTTCACAGGTTTTTATATTTTAATGCAACGTTGATTATTGTCTTATAGTCGAGTTAACATCACAGAAGAGTCAAACTTACTGAACGGGGTCTTCATAACCCCCTCCAGCAGGACCAAAGGTGTAGGACCTCTTCACTCCTGTCGGGCCATGAAATAAAGAATCAGAAGTCAGTGCGTTATTTAACGTGAGATGA
>NW_007599446.1:0-350 GCF_000523025.1 Cynoglossus semilaevis | reverse complement strand
TTCACTGGAGCCGAAGAGGAAACTCTCTGATCCTGGAACCCTGGAGTTTTCCTGCTCTTCCCAAAGCAGCGGGAAAAACCATCGCACGGACGGAGAAGTGTGGAAGCAGCACCTTTTCAAATCCATGAAGGTTCTAAACTGCCGGCCAGGAGCAGCAGCGGACATGGATTTGCGGTTCTATCGACGTTCCGCGTGACACCACAGTGTACACGTGAGCTGGCCCGTGTTTCCGTGAACACGTCGTTAATTCCTACCAATTTTACAGAGACTGTAAAACATGGAAATAGTTTACGCCAAGACGGGTCGATGCAAAATCCATCTGGACGTGAAATTATGATTTGGATTCACTT
>NW_007599445.1:0-350 GCF_000523025.1 Cynoglossus semilaevis | reverse complement strand
CCTATATGTGTATATATATTTATGCAGTCCACAGTCCTCTGTGACGCTAAGTGACGCTGGAGTGTTTTTAGGTCTGAACTGTTTTAGTGACGATGACAGCTGAATCCGTTTGTGTCGAGTGTGTGTGTGTGTGTGTTTGTGTGCAGGTTAGATTTAGTTCTCTGTCTCTCTCTCACTCTCTCTCTCTCTCCCTCTGATGATGTGTTTGCTGATGACCTTTAAACAAGTCTGTTCCATCAAGGCTTCTGTTACAGTAGCCTTCAGGGAGACACACACACACACACACACACCGTCTGAGCTGCTGGTGGTAATGAGGCCTGTCATCCTTCCACGCAGCCTCTTTCTTCTTC
>NW_007599444.1:0-350 GCF_000523025.1 Cynoglossus semilaevis | reverse complement strand
GATATCTTCCCATTATGTATACGTCAGGTTAACGGCTGTCTTATCTTAGCCTGAAGCATTTAAGTGAATTCTACTAGAGGTAATGCTGTGATTTACGATGTGTCGTTACTGTATTTCTTTAGGTTTACATGGTAAAAAAAAATGTGTTCGTAGGAAACCGTTTGACCGTTGTTTTCCCTCTGCAGAACATCTGGACTACAACTTTAATAACAACAGCTGTGACGAAGACAAGATGTGTGGACATTACACACAGGTCCCTCGCACACACGCGCGCACACTCACAGTCTGGTTTTCACGAGTCGTGAGGACTTCACACATTAACAAAAATATCGCCGTAACGAAGCATTTTT
>NW_007599443.1:0-350 GCF_000523025.1 Cynoglossus semilaevis | reverse complement strand
TATAAAAATATATATTTTATTATATATTTCCAATATATTTTATTATGTATTTATATGTGTGTATTTATATGTACTATATATACACATACACATTCAGTGTCCTTGGGTGACTTGAAAGGCGCTTTTAAATAAAATGTATTATTATTATTATTATTATTATATGTACATATATATTTGGCAAGCAGCGTGGTGGTAGGATGTATTAACTGAGAGAAGTGCTCATTTATATGGAAATATATGGCTCTATACTGCTTATCTCTATAGCATGCCGGAGAATTGGATAATTTTTGACTATTTTTTTACATGAAATTTGAAGTATGGTGACCCATACTTCAAGTATACAGTATACA
>NW_007599442.1:0-350 GCF_000523025.1 Cynoglossus semilaevis | reverse complement strand
CACATGGACCAAACTTGTTCTGCTCCTCTTCGCAGAAGGAGACAGGAAGATGGACGTGATGAGAAACACACTTTTAGATCCACAGGCTGCGTGATAGCGTGTCACTATTAAAGTGAAACAGGCCACGGACATTAACAAAGAACAACACGAGGAAGCGGCGCCGCCAGATGAGACTTAAACCAATTATTTCACGCAGGAAAATTGGAGCAATAGTTTCTAACCCTCCTCTGCTGTTAATTAGCTTCTTTAGTTGCCATCAGAGTCAGGACTCTGCTGGAAATGCACGGCACCAGTGTCCATAAAACAGAACGAAGGGATGAGGAGGAGAAAGAAAAAGGAAAAA
Source organism: Cynoglossus semilaevis (assembly GCF_000523025.1). Taxonomy (NCBI): domain Eukaryota; kingdom Metazoa; phylum Chordata; class Actinopteri; order Pleuronectiformes; family Cynoglossidae; genus Cynoglossus; species Cynoglossus semilaevis. The sequence goes on along the minus strand of NW_007599442.1, from coordinate 7 downwards.
AAAAAAA
>NW_007599441.1:0-350 GCF_000523025.1 Cynoglossus semilaevis | reverse complement strand
TAAGTATCTCAAACTAAAACTGTACGTCTCTCTCACTCGCGGTCGTCTCCCGTTCGTCCAGTCATATTTAAATACGTCTGCTTCTGTTATTCTCGCTTGCTTAACATTGATTCTCCTAAGATTAAATGCCTCACTTACCCCATCTGAGAGCCCACTGTGAACGTTTGGCACATGACGCCCTCCGGCGTGATGCTGGTCGTACGCTCAGCCCTCACAGGTCTCAAATGACATGTCGGAGCAAGCTGCCAGACCGGATGGTCCACTACCAGCTGGTGAGCCTTCCCTGCTCCCTGTGCCACGCTCATCTGTCAGAAGCCCTGCCCCCCCTCCTTCTCCCCCCCTCCTCCCCC
>NW_007599440.1:0-350 GCF_000523025.1 Cynoglossus semilaevis | reverse complement strand
ATATATGTAAATATGTACACTTCAGCATGGTTTTTTATGACCTTATCATAAATGTGAATTTAAGAATTAAAATAAAAAAGTCACCAATGACATCATCACGATATATTTTACCTTTACATTGCAAATAGATGCATTTCTAAATCTTTGACAAATGTAAGTTTGTTTTAAGGGTAGAAAGGAAATGCAAAACAAAGGTGTAAACTTTTAAGTTTTGTGAGTTTTTTAAAACCTGGATTTGAAAGTTAAAATAAAAAGGTCAGGTCATGTTGTGGTGTGTATTTATGTCGTGGATGAAGCTGTAGAAAAGTTCAGACAAATGAAGTGATTTACATGGAGGCACTGTGTTACAT
>NW_007599439.1:0-350 GCF_000523025.1 Cynoglossus semilaevis | reverse complement strand
CATCTAGGGGGCGACAAGTGAATTATATGATCCAAAAATGACCAAGTGGCATGATATAGCTACAATATTTTGGTCTGCCTATCGCTTTTGGTGTAAATGCAGCATTAATATTTGTGTGGCCACTTGACCCCATGTGACCCCTTGGCCCCCCCATTGCTATGGAATATACAATTGTCTACAAGAATCTATTAATTAATTAAAAATGTCCTTAATATCCAAGGCTCCAAGTTGGAGTAAAAAAAATGGAACTTGTAATTTAGGATTAATTAATAGTTCCTGGTACCAGTAAGTTCTAGTACTTAAGGTTCTACTTGCTTGAAGAGTCTGGCCTTTTCCAAAGGAAACTCACA
>NW_007599438.1:0-350 GCF_000523025.1 Cynoglossus semilaevis | reverse complement strand
TTCACTGCTTCTCTCATCCCCTCCCAGGGCCTCACTTTGAGGCCAGAGATGAACTGGTTCTGTTCTACTGTTCGAGTTTCTGTTTTCACCAAAGGCCTGAGACAGAGAACGTTCTGAAGCCAAAGTCAGCAGCATTTACTGCTGAGCCAAAAAAACTGGGTCCAGAAAAACTATAAATAACTGCCCTCCTCTGGAATGCTGTGTGTTAGCCACAAATCTGCTGAAGCTGAAAGTGACGTCACATACATTTAAAGCTGCGCCAAACAGGTATTACTGACTTGTGAGGACTCTAAAATACAAGCATTTTTGTTGTGTTACTTCACTGAGACATATATATATATATATATATA
>NW_007599437.1:0-350 GCF_000523025.1 Cynoglossus semilaevis | reverse complement strand
TAATCCTAATACTTTGTCTTTTTAACCACTGTCTCAGAGTATTTGTGTGAAGACGTAGTTCATACAAATACTACACAGACAAAACTCCCTGTGGCATTGTGGCACACTTAGCATCCACAAGGCAACTGTTGTTATACTCAGAACCTGACAAGGAGGTAATTCACTGTCAGTAGACGTCCATGACAAGAAGATGCAAATTAAAAAATATTTGCTCAGGGAGGTGGTAGAACACAAATTAAACCCTCAGACATGATGTCTCTCCGAATGTTCTGTTGTACGTTCAAGATGAAAATACAGTAGAAAAGAAAAGGAAAGCCTGAAAACTGACTTTCTCTCCAACACACACACAC
>NW_007599436.1:0-350 GCF_000523025.1 Cynoglossus semilaevis | reverse complement strand
TATATTGTTTATGTGTTTTATTTACAGTGTTATCTGAATGATTTATTACTGTTTCTAGGTGTTACGTGACAAAACGGATTGGTGTTATAAAGGAACTGGGTCACCTTCGTTTGCTGTTTGTTGGAGTCGGGGTAAGTAAGGACGCCATGGATTTTGTTGACTGGCTGATTTAGTGATGAACTTTGACTTATCCTTCTGGGTTCTGCGTTCACCCTACTTTATGATTTGTGTAGTTTGTCATATTTGTGACTCTGGCTGTATATCAGTGAGTAGAACAGGTCATGGTACGAACCCAAAGTCATTGGCTGGATCCATAGTTTTCATCAAACACCTAAATCAAATGTGACTAT
>NW_007599435.1:0-350 GCF_000523025.1 Cynoglossus semilaevis | reverse complement strand
TCAGTAGGGTTTCTGCCTTATATTATCTGTATAAAATACACTTTATAATTTTGTTTGTTGTTGTGTGCTATAATGTTGCGTTAATGTTTTATAAAAGCAAATATTACCGTGGTATAATTTACTTAAATTATACCTATTTGCTCATTAACATCGTGTCTACATTGTCATCAAATATCACGATCGCTAACTGAGTTTCCTTTCACGCAGGTTTCCAAAACAGATCCCTCTCCCAAGAGAGAGATGCCGACGATGATACTGTTCAACGTGGTGTTTGCATTGAGGGTATGAAAACATTTCTCACGAAATTATATTCATTGGTGCAATTATTGGGGCAGTGGTGGCTTAGTGGT
>NW_007599434.1:0-350 GCF_000523025.1 Cynoglossus semilaevis | reverse complement strand
TGAAACAGACGTAGACGTAGGTGATTTAAGTCTCTAGTTCTTTTGAAAGGACAGTGTTCAGACTGTTGACAGGTATCAAAACCAAGTGAAAGCAAAATATAAAAGAATAAATACATTAAAAAAAATCAATGCACACTCACCCATGGTGTCCACCTGTCTCCTGCGTCCGTCGGTGCTGGGACCGGTTTTTGATGCTTCTTATAAACCTGCAGTCAGTCATAGGAGACAGAATGAAATGAAGCTAAATGCCTCTGACAGTGGAGCAAAAGTAGGAATGGGGAAATACTGTCGAGCTGCACAACAGGTTCAGGAAGTTTGTGTTCGTGTGTGTGTGCGCAGGTGTGTGTGTG
>NW_007599433.1:0-350 GCF_000523025.1 Cynoglossus semilaevis | reverse complement strand
TCTCCACACACAGGTCAACTGGTGTTTTAGCTATTATTTTTAAAAATAAACAAAAACTTCTGTTTTCTCCCAGCTGTGGAGTCATTCTGATTTTTTACTGTAGGTGGAGCAACTCCATCCAATATATAATGAATGGATCATATATTGATTTTCCCTTGTTTTGCAGCTCCACTGAGGTGCCCTGGCGCCCCCCAGAGGTGGTGCACCTGACACTTTGAAAACCAAAGATCTAGATTATTTTCTGGGGACCCATATTTTTAAAAGTCACAAACCTTCGCGATCCAAGTCAATAGACATTATTCATAAACTTCGCAACATGTGAGATGACCCAAAAGAAAAGTCTTGTGACC
>NW_007599432.1:0-350 GCF_000523025.1 Cynoglossus semilaevis | reverse complement strand
TAAAACATGTTTATTTTGACTCTTATTCTAACGTCTTCCCTAATTAAGAAGAAGCATTTGTATTACTGCCATGATTCCCCTTCATTTAAAAGTAAAACCAGCATCTTAATGATTTACATGCTGCTGGTTATTTGCACACGCTGTGGGAAAGCGTTGCATATTTTATTTGTTATCCGCCTGCTGTTATCGGTCTTGCAGTAGTACGCATAAAAATGGTTGTGCCATATTTATTTATATTTTGATTTATCTAGATTAATCATGCCTAATAAGAATTAATAGTGATTAATCAACCTTACTCTATGATTAATTCGATTTATTGATGTTTAATCTCATCATGTTTTCAGCTAAGT
>NW_007599431.1:0-350 GCF_000523025.1 Cynoglossus semilaevis | reverse complement strand
TTCTTTTTTCTTCCATCAGCTCGAACCCTCCCGCCTCCACAGCATGATGGCGCTGTTGCAGCGGATGCGCTCTCCTCGCTTGTCCTTCATCCAGACGACCCTGTCCCTTCTGCTGGGCGGCTTCGCCCTGCTGTCCTCCCACTGGTGCGTGGGTAAACAGAAGGTGCCCAAACCTCTGTGTTCGCCCACCAAACACAGCAACTGCATCCCCGTCCCGGGCGTCTCCAACTCCTCCAGCATCCTCTTCTCCTGGGAAACCGGAGACGACCGCTTCATCTTCCCGACATTTCACACCGGCCTGTTCGTCACCTGTGAGGAGAACATCTACACGGACGCCTGGGGTGAGACAG
>NW_007599430.1:0-350 GCF_000523025.1 Cynoglossus semilaevis | reverse complement strand
GTAGTCAGCTGACGACAGACGGTTCAACCAGTCTTTGATGTGTGAAAACGATAAGATCACGTCCCGTCACAGCCCCGCCTCCTGCCTCCCCCTGGTGGAGAAGGTGCAGGAGTGCAGTCGAACCAGGACCCGGGTCCTGAAGGTTACACCTGTACTGGACTGGATCGAGTACCAAGTACCGACTCAAAGTTCTGAAATAAACACGAACAAAGAAACTGTGCCATAAATTAAGTAAAAAATGACCCACAGACTCAAATACTTTTGAAGTACTATAGTATACTTCAGTAGTAGGAGTATATTTTTCTACCAAGTGAATGGCCAGGGACTCAAATACTTTTGAAGTACTATAG
>NW_007599429.1:0-350 GCF_000523025.1 Cynoglossus semilaevis | reverse complement strand
GCTTCTTTCTCCACAAACCTGCAACATTCTACAGCCAAAATGTTTCCCTCTACCTCGCAGCTCCTCCACTCCGTGAGCTATTGCTGCCGTTCGGAAGCAAATTAGCCGAACATATGCTGCACCGCGCTGGCTCCTGTTCGTTGGATGCTCCGAGGAGCTGATTACCATTTTGATCAACAAAAGTTGGGAATCGCAGCCCTTTATTTATTTATTTATTTTTCAAATATTGTGCTGTGTTGTGTTTATGGGGGTCTGTGAAATAAAGTGTGTCATCTGATGATGTGTTATCAAAATGTCACTGATAGATGAGCTCATATTTTATTATTTGAATGTACAAATGCTGCCATAAA
>NW_007599428.1:0-350 GCF_000523025.1 Cynoglossus semilaevis | reverse complement strand
TGGACAGTTTTTTTAAAAAGCAAATGTCCTCTGTCTGAGAAGTCATCACTGTTTTTACCCTGTTCTGTTTTATACTAAATTCAACAAATCCTCTCGTCTACTGCACCACGGCCACGGTGCGAACTTATTGGCTGAGTACAGGATTGACGGACAGAAAGTGCGGTATTCTTTACAACGAGCGCTGCCAGAGAGTTACACAACAAGCTCTTCCTCCGGCAAAACAGGAGCGAGAGAGGCTGATAATGAGTGGGAGAGCGAGGCATTTATAGTCTCTGAAAGGAGAGACAATAGAGAGTGGGAGACATGTTTGTGGAGCTAAAGGGAGATAAATGATGATCGAGAGAGAGAAA
>NW_007599427.1:0-350 GCF_000523025.1 Cynoglossus semilaevis | reverse complement strand
TTTACTATGTGTCTGGTTTTCCATGCTACACCTGTTGAAGGAATGTGAATAAACTACGAGTTTCAATAGGTTCCATACTTTTATATTCCTGAGCGTGGACGTCATTAACACTCGCCAACACACTCTCAGGTGAACTTCCTACCATGAGGCTGCATGATGGCTATGCTAATACTTATTACTATGCTCCTCTGTGCTATGGTACCTGAGGATAACAGTTGTGAAGAGGTATGGATAAAATGTTTGCAACATAAAGGGTCTCTGGGGATGTCTAATACGGATACCACTGTGTCCTGGTGAAAACCAATCAAATGTGACAGAAGAATCTGGAAGGTGTTATGTTTCTTATCTCA
>NW_007599426.1:0-350 GCF_000523025.1 Cynoglossus semilaevis | reverse complement strand
TTTTTTTTTTTACAGAACACACTCCCTCTTCTTCTGCCGTTTCTACCTAAAGCATGCCGTCCCCTCACATTTGATGACATAGATAATGACGTTAACATTTCGCATCACAGTTATAAGGACATCATTTGCACAAAAGCGTACGTAATTCAGTAGGTGTCAGCGTCATGCAGTCTGCATATATTACAACTGATTTATGGTACAGTGTCTCGCAATGCAAATTAGTAGAACTATTTTGACTGGGGCCCCATGTTGGAAGACTTGTTAATGTCATTGCCTTACAGGATATTCTCAGTCACCCAGGTCAACATAATAATCTCGAAAGCAGTTTTAAAGTAGGCATCTGGACTCAC
>NW_007599425.1:0-350 GCF_000523025.1 Cynoglossus semilaevis | reverse complement strand
AAAAAAAAACTCAATTGCGTTGTGCTGTCGATTTATCGTTAATTGTATTGTGTTGAAATCTATATTCTTAGAATAATAATAATAAGAAATAATAATAATAAAGGTTAAGGTTGAACGTTTTTGATCCCACACTGGGAAAATTATTGAAAACTTTCGGGAAACATTATTTACGATTTAAACACTTCACACATTAGAGACTATTTGACATTCAAATCACATTCGTCCTCAAATACTGGAAGAACAATTAAGAGGATAACCGGGAACTGTAAAATAAAAAAAGGATCAATGACGCATTTGATTTCAAAGCTAACGAGCTAGCACGTGTACAAAAGTGAAACTGTTCTCCCCAT
>NW_007599424.1:0-350 GCF_000523025.1 Cynoglossus semilaevis | reverse complement strand
CACACACACACACACCGAGATGTGAGAGACTAAACACTGAAGCTAATCACTGCAGGCTGTAGGCTAAAAGTAGCAGCATTTGTAGAGTTTAGAGGCGACGACTAAAGTTCAACACTGTTTACGACTGAAGCATCACAAACACAGCGCCATCTCTGACAGGCAGACAGATCACAGGCGCGCTCGGCTGTAGGAACAGACCGCGGCTCTCACGGCAGCGACACCATAGGATCTTCAGATCTGACAGAGACTAGTGTATAAGTGCCGGGACGCGAACACAGAGCGGAGATATAAATGGATAATGTCATCGTGGGACGTTGAACCCATGATGACATCATCGACAGGTCACACTT
>NW_007599423.1:0-350 GCF_000523025.1 Cynoglossus semilaevis | reverse complement strand
ACTCAAACTAACAATTATGGTTCTTATTTGATAATAATGAAACCAGTTACATCCTCCTGCTGGTTGTCACTTAATTGGACCATGAGCCAAGGGTTGGCCCACCTCCATATGATGTGGCGTTGTGTCCCCTTCCCAACGCTCAGTGTCCCTAAATAAGGCGATAAAGAGTAAAACAGAGAAAAAGAGTAATGTTCTGGTGGTGACAGAAACTAGCAGTTTAAATAGTAACTGTTACTGCACTTCAAACTCCAGTATATATACGGTAAATGTCAACTACAGGAACTGAACGTCATCGACTCGGACCTCAGTGACAAAAGAAAACAAAATGGCGGACATAGGTTGGGGACTTT
>NW_007599422.1:0-350 GCF_000523025.1 Cynoglossus semilaevis | reverse complement strand
AAAAACACAGACAGGGGGCAGCATAAACACGTCACCACACACTCCCTTTTCAGGATTAAATCTGAATGGTTAATCCACCTCTCTTCTTTTCACCGCTGGGCAATTCATCAACTTTGCCCCCCACACGTTTAAAAACCAAAAGCTGGAGTCTTATTTATGATTTCGATCATTGAAATTAGCCGGGAAATTCCTGGATCCTGGGTTTTGTGTCTCCGCCGTTTCATGTTCATAAATCTGGCCTGAACAACACGACGACATTCAGGGGAAACCTCTCCGTTAGATTCATGTCAAGTCCTTCTTTGAGGCTCTTTATCAGATTTGGCTGCAGATGTGAAGAGAAGGAGGGGGGG
>NW_007599421.1:0-350 GCF_000523025.1 Cynoglossus semilaevis | reverse complement strand
TTTTTTATATATGTGTTCGAGATTGTACTAAATGAAGACTCTTATAAATGGCAAACCTACAATTCTTACTGTAGTATTTTGAAACCAGACTCCAATGAGAAGTCGCTAGAGAGTTAACAGCTACTGGAGACACTGACATCCACCTCATATTTTTTAGCACTCTGGACAGTGACTTAAAGGACAGGGAGGGGTGTGTGGGGGTGAAGTGGGAAGCAATATGGTAGATCTCTGTACCTTTGGCGTTATCTCTGCTGAACATGCATGCTATTTTTAAGTCGGGTAGACACGCGTACAACAAACAGTCCACCTGGAGTTTAAATACAGTATGTATAGAGGTACTTTTTTTTTTT
>NW_007599420.1:0-350 GCF_000523025.1 Cynoglossus semilaevis | reverse complement strand
TTACGGTAGTAGAGTTACTCTCACCGTCGGTGGACCGAATCCCAACAGTTTAGTCACGTCTCAGTTTAATTGAATTTCCATGTTAAGACCCGCCCCTGAAATTCTTTGCGCCTCTAGTTGAGTGCGCCCCACGCTTTTGAAAATTTTTAATCTTTTTTTTTTAGGAACTTGAATAATAATTAGCCACATGTTTACTAAAAAAAACTACTGAAGCAACCCGATGTTTCATCATCATCGTCAGCTGATCTTCATCGCTATCGTAGACATAAGGTATAAAGTTGTCTCCACGTGTTTCGCCCCCTTTGGTATTAAAGCAAAAAAGGGGTCCAGGGTTCAAGTACGCCTCCAAC
>NW_007599419.1:0-350 GCF_000523025.1 Cynoglossus semilaevis | reverse complement strand
GAGGGGGGGGGCAGATGACAGGGTGAGGGAGAGTCAGCCGGCACCAGGTCAGGTCTTAGTTCTGGTCCAGCCTCTCCTGGGTCTGGATGACATCATCAGTGTCACCCTGTCTGTCCTCCAGGTCTGGCTCTGACCTTCATCCTGGAGAACAGCTTCAAACCAGAGTCTGGATCCAGAGCCGGCATTCCCAAGATCGGAATCCTCATCACTGATGGCAAATCCCAGGACGACGTCATTCCACCAGCCCAGAGCCTGAGGAACGCTGGGATTGAACTCTTCGCCATCGGTATGACAGAGGGACGGACATGTGACCACGACCAACCAATGAATGAACGGGTGGTCGACTGACC
>NW_007599418.1:0-350 GCF_000523025.1 Cynoglossus semilaevis | reverse complement strand
AAAATATGGGTCCCCAGAAAATAAGTTCAGGAAACACTGATATGGAGTATAAAAACAGTGTATAGAATAAAACTAATAAATTAATTTAGAACAGTGAGGTCATTGGTATATCAAAGTAAACTATGATTCTATCCCCAAAACAGTCAAAATAAAAAGTCACATTTAAAAGTTATGGTACAATACAATTCTAAACTAAGATAGAAATCTCACATAAAGTCAGATTGCGTAGAATACATAACCGTGAAAAAAGACAGAGACAATTCGTTCATTTTATTGATAAGAATGAGGAATCCTGGTAAACGGCTTACAGAGGGTTGTTTCTTTTATTTTTTGGGATTTCAGCCTCACGG
>NW_007599417.1:0-350 GCF_000523025.1 Cynoglossus semilaevis | reverse complement strand
CAGACTGAGCCCGGTCCACGTGTCACTCCGCAGCTCCAGGGCTCCAAAGCTAATCAACCACCAGGGAGGAGCTGAAGGGTTTGATCACTGCTGCCCTCAAATGCCACCTGGGGAGGAAGGCAATCACCAGCCCATTTCCATGTGCTGTTATTTCAACCACTACTTCCCACCTCGCTGCCTCAGCCTCAGCCTCAAACCGAGGTGGGCAGATAACCGGAGGAGCAGTGGGTGTGGGCAGAGTCGCCCGGCGCGTCCAATCAAGGAGCTAATAAAGAGGAAGACGAAAGAGGAGAAGGAAAGCTCTGTGTGTCGACTTATAATAATCAGGCACTGATTGAATGTGGGGGAGG
>NW_007599416.1:0-350 GCF_000523025.1 Cynoglossus semilaevis | reverse complement strand
TGTTTTCAAACAGAGCTCTGATTGGCTGTCACCTTCACTTGTTCCTCGTGTCTTTGTCCCTGCCAGATTTTCTTTTTCTATTGGTTAACACATTCATCAATACATTTGGACACTTTATATAACTTTATATCTGGTTTCCATTTAGGTTTTGTCTTAGGACAAAAGGTCGTCAACGATGTCTTTAAAAACTCGAAAGTTCTTGTAGTTTTAAATATTTAACTTTGAGTCATCAGAAATATAATGATATCTGTGTTTTTGGAACAGTTTTCACTAACGTACGTAGAGAAGAGGCAGAGACAATGTCTGGAATCAAGTCTCACTCATCAGGGAGACACACACACACACACACA
>NW_007599415.1:0-350 GCF_000523025.1 Cynoglossus semilaevis | reverse complement strand
CAGGTGATGCCACTGTAACAATTACTCACCGTTACACTCCAAAGGATCAACTCCGGCAACACACTAAGATCGCAGACATTGTTGTGGCTGCTGCAGGTTTGTGTCTATAATTGTCGTGGTCATCGGTTTGTCAAACAGACTGGTGTAGTTCTGTGGTTTAACTTTTGTTGTTGAACTTTTAGGGATTCCAAACCTAATCACAGCCGACATGATTAAAGAGGGAGCAGCGGTGATTGATGTTGGAATAAACAGAGTAACAGACCCAGTCAGTGGAAAGAGCAGATTGGTTGGAGATGTTGATTTTGAAGGCAGGCCCAGACTGAACCAAGAGTGTGATTGTAGAGAACAAC
>NW_007599414.1:0-350 GCF_000523025.1 Cynoglossus semilaevis | reverse complement strand
CCCACATGATTGACAGTTTGTCCTCGTCTGTGATTTGGCTCCGGACCAACCGTCTGAACACAGCCGTAAAACTCTGGCACTGCTGCGATGATAGATTTCCAAAAAGGAAATCAAAACATCCATGAAACGGAATCCCGTCTCCTGGACGTGCATCTGCTCAGACCTGCAGCTTCCTGCCGCGGCGTCGCCGCCGCTGACAAAGTGGCGTTCAGTTTGCGAGGCGTGAAGGCGAGAGCGGGAGGTCAGACTCAGTTCACGCTCGCGGTGTTGTCCTTGGAGCACAGCTGGTGTTACAGTTTGACGGGAGGCGAGGACGTCTGTGTGGGTGGTGGTGTAGTGGGGGGGGGGAG
>NW_007599413.1:0-350 GCF_000523025.1 Cynoglossus semilaevis | reverse complement strand
AAATTAAATTAAAATCCCATTTTTGTTTCACATTATTATCTTATCTTTATTTTGGAATCCAGTCCTGGCCCAGACGGATGGAAGAACCTTGAAAACTAGAAACGGTGGTCAAGCTTTTTATCTCTAAATACAAGAGAGATCAAAACCAAAAATATCACAAGTCACCTTCTAATAACAGACGGCACTAAAATAACTGCAGTCAACAAGCCAGGGTACTTTCATTATTAATCCCAGAATGACCTTGTGTGTTTTTCCTCCAGGAACATCCAGTGGTTATCACCAAGTTCATCCGTGGTGCCAGGGAGGTGGAGGTGGACGCTGTGGCCAAAGCTGGGAAGGTGAAAAAAAAA
>NW_007599412.1:0-350 GCF_000523025.1 Cynoglossus semilaevis | reverse complement strand
TTTTTTTTTTTTCCATTTTCCCTCTTGACTAAGGCTGCAGTTTTCCTTCACTTGGATTTTTTTTCCTGATCTCATCTGTCCGTGATCTCCGCCACCACTCGGGGATTTAAACTTCTGCAGCGTCCTATCAGCAGCGCCGGAACCAGAGATGCGCTCTCTTCTCCCGCTGACTCTATATTGCATCAGCCTGGTTTCCCTCCAGGAGCTGCAGGCTCTGCCGGCTCAGGAGCGGCCCGACACCCACAGGTAGGAGACACAAGAACACACACGTCCGCACTTGACTTACACGCACATACTCCTGACCATCCGGGACTTTTACTACAATTCACCGCAAAAACCACAGAAAAAAA
>NW_007599411.1:0-350 GCF_000523025.1 Cynoglossus semilaevis | reverse complement strand
CCCTTGTCCAACAAACAGCTCCGCGGTGCTGTTGTTCCCGCTCGCTTCATTTAGTGACGTTATTGTGAAAATTGAAGGAACAATCGGACTCTAACGCCGTATTTATGAGTCCTTCAGGAAAACATAAAGGAGGTTACGGTGGAAGAGCAATTTATTTCCTCTGTGCTGGAGATGTTACTTCAAAGTGCTGCATAAAATTTTACATTCAACAGTCTGGTGACGGTCTGTGTCCAGAGCAGCAGTAGGTCTGCTTTATTACACCAGGAAACCTCGGAGGATTGGTTCAACTGTCGTCAGCAGTTTTCACAGATGGTTTAATATGAGCAGCTGTGACACACCCACGATCTGAA
>NW_007599410.1:0-350 GCF_000523025.1 Cynoglossus semilaevis | reverse complement strand
TTTTATTTTATTAAAGGGCTAAATGATCTGTTCATGTCGTGGTTTTTAGGCTCTGAGTATTTATCAGAACAGAGACCTCATCACTGTTTTCCACGGGGAACAGGAAGGTTCCGATGACTTTGACACCATTCTCCTCAGAGCTCTGGTCAGAGGTGAGTAGGAGCTCAGTAGATCTTCCATATCTGGTTGTTCTATCTCATCATGTCTGGTCAGTTTTCCCAGAATTCTCCTCTTCTTTGACTTGAGCTAATAAATTGTAATTTCTGGTTTAAATGTTTTGTGTGTTTAAAAAAAGTCTGTGACTAAAAGTGTTCCTTGTTTTTGTTGTCAAGTAGCTTCTACTGTTGTTA
>NW_007599409.1:0-350 GCF_000523025.1 Cynoglossus semilaevis | reverse complement strand
AAAGCAATGACTTGGTCCCACCTTTGGAAGGTAGTGACATCAGTGATTACCTCATTTCAGGCTCCCCATCCACAACTGACGTTGCTCCTTTGCTGCCCTCCCAGCTTTCAGGTGAGAGTTGGCCGTGTCCTGCTGTACGTAACACCCGCGATACGCGATCTGTATTCTTTAAATGATTTATTTAACTCTCTTTGTCCTATCCTGTTTGTCAGTTTAAGTATGTTAAAACATTTCATGTCAAACAAATAGATTTTTGAAAGTAAGCCGCAAACTTCAGCTCAGCCTTTTGTCAGTTCAACAGAACCATGTCTCTAAACCATTCATCGTATCTGTCTTTTAAATCTTCCCTG
>NW_007599408.1:0-350 GCF_000523025.1 Cynoglossus semilaevis | reverse complement strand
TCATTATTATATGAGCAGATCCGCTGCTGCCTGGATCAATTATTCAATTGTGTCACAGCACACAGGATGCTTTGATTCTGGCATTCAGCCAAAGGAGGCAGTGCAGTAAAATGTTAAAGACAAACAAACAAAAAACTTTCTGCACCAAACCTGTGGCTTCGTCACACGATCGTCCAGAGAGAGCAGTTTTAAATGAAGCCAGTGTTTTTACATTATAAATTTGTCCTTGGGAGTCACCAGGCAACAACTGCAGCTTTGTTAAAGATGTTTAATAAATGTTTAATTCTTCACATAATCAGCCCAGGTGCTAGTAGAAGCTCATTAAAAAGTTAAGAGTTTAAACAAAATGA
>NW_007599407.1:0-350 GCF_000523025.1 Cynoglossus semilaevis | reverse complement strand
CCGGTTCATGTGAGAGCTGCAGCAGTTGCGATGACATCAGCTTAAAAACCAGTACTGATAACACCCCCCTCCAGACCCCAACGCCCCCCAGTACCTGTATGTTCAGAACCCGTGAGAACTGGACTTTCAAAATGATAAAAAAATAAAACATTAAGTTGACGTGTTAATTCATTAATTATTGTGGTAATAATGCGTTAATTAGTGCAGTTCTGTATCTGATACGTGACGTTGATACGGTGTCTGTTTGTTGGTAGAAATTCTTGGTACTGAATGTGAATTAGTGAATTAGTTCTGGTACAGACGCTGGTCCCGGCCCTGACTCTCCGTCGGTCCCGGGCTCCGCAGACCCC
>NW_007599406.1:0-351 GCF_000523025.1 Cynoglossus semilaevis | reverse complement strand
TCGACTGTTCTAGTACGAAGATGTTCCACTGAGCTAAAGGAACACTGGTCCAAGTGAAGAACAAAAATCTCAGAAGGAAAACGAAAGTCAAGAGAAATCCCGGTGGACTCAGAGCTCCGTGTGACCAGTGTGTCCTCACTGGGAGACACACACACTCTGAGCCTCCACACAGCTTTGTTTGCGACTTTTTCTCACACACATTCCCATGGTGTCCAGACACACCCCCGTCCACATATTGAGGAAACAGCTGAGCAGACAACCCCCAAAACTCCCCCCCCAACACTTCTCTCACCCTCCACCAGGGCCCAATAGCTGTGAACAAAAGAGGTCAATGTGAAGGAGGGTGGGGGG
>NW_007599405.1:0-351 GCF_000523025.1 Cynoglossus semilaevis | reverse complement strand
TCTGACGTCTGTCTGTCCACCAACCAGCAGTCGATGGAATGAAAAAAAAACGTTTTAAGACAAATTGAAAAAATAATTCCGAAATTCAAAATGATCTTCACATGGATGAACAACCGGGTCACAATCTGATTCTTTGCCTTCGTCCAAAGACTCAAATTTAGTCTTCAGATTTGGCAAATGTTTAGTTTTTTTTTATAAAGGGTAGAAACAATTGACAAAGACAGAGTTGGAGACACAGAGAGACCAGTCTGGACTGGTTTTCTGTCTGAGGACTTTCTGACTGACCCTGGTCCATACAGTGAGAGGTTCACTGACCTCGGCTGGCTACAGACAGACAGACAGACAGACAGA
>NW_007599404.1:0-351 GCF_000523025.1 Cynoglossus semilaevis | reverse complement strand
TTTGAATTTCTACTTAGAACGTTCTCATACAGTACACATTAGAGTTTTAGTGTGCAGGAATTCCTATTCCTTTTTTAGTTCAGAATTCCATTCAATTTTAAGTCCAGAACAATTGTTTTTGGTTAATTCTGTGATAGCAATGCCAGTTAGCAAAATCGACCACACAGTTTTCAGTTTTTATTTATAGCAGCGCTGGGAAAACCACATGCTCTAAGTTTACAAATACTAACACAAACGTCTGGTATATTTTCCCTGTAACTGACATGTAATTGTTCACCCACCATTTCACTAACCAGAGTTCTATTAGCAACTGTAAATGCAATGTTTACAATGGTTTTTAAATGGATGACA
>NW_007599403.1:0-351 GCF_000523025.1 Cynoglossus semilaevis | reverse complement strand
GATAATTGCTGGTCACCCATGTGCTTTGTCTTTATAATGAGGAGGAGTATAGCTGAGAATAGCTGAAAAAATATTTCATGTTTGTGTACATTTGTAATCAAACTCTGGGAAAGACCGCAAACCTTATGATGTACATGCACATTTGGTTAGCTGGTTAGCTTTTGGCTAGCTTCCAGGCTATCTTTTTAGAGATTTCTATTAGCAGTAACTATGTTTACATTTTTCAAGGTTTCGCTAATTTGCAGTTTTGAATATTTTAGCTAGTTGATGTCACTGTCCCGTGTTCTGGTTAGTTTGCCTTCGAGTTATTTTACCTAATTGTATATAATTGTATCTGTCCTCAACTCTGGT
>NW_007599402.1:0-351 GCF_000523025.1 Cynoglossus semilaevis | reverse complement strand
TAGCCGACCGTTCCTTAGTACCAAAATTGTTGGGGACCGCTGTTATATAGTAGTTTACGTGTGAGGCTACTGTTAAATGTGTCTCCATTCATACCTGAACATTACCAGTTGGTCAGAGTGTTAAATGTTTAGGTGATAACATGGTTTAGTTTGCTGGACAGCTGTGAGCCGTACTGAAATAGAACGGTGACCTATTTAAATCAGTGTCATTCCGTGATGAGGTGGGTGCTAAGACCCCGTGCAACAACTCACTGCAAAGGTATCTGGATGCGTCGTCATAAGACCAAGGAGCATGATTCATGGTGGTTTCTTTATCCACCTGGGTTGTTCTCTGTGAATATATGAAAAAAA
>NW_007599401.1:0-351 GCF_000523025.1 Cynoglossus semilaevis | reverse complement strand
TTTCAGAACGTTTTAAACTAGTCTAATCACAGTGCAGCTGTCAATTAACCGAGATTATTCACGACTAATCAAGACAATTTCAAATTTCCTTGTCAGCTCTTCTTACAAATTGCCCTGCGCTCAGCAAGATTGGTTTGACTTCATTTGGACATATCACCTGAAGTTGAAGCCTGAACCAATGCAAACCTTTTCCCACCAGTGTTTGTAAAAAACATGTATTAGTGCACTGCATTTACTTGGATCTACAGGAGATAGTTCTTCAGCTGGTTCTGTGTCATCCAGAGATTGTCTCCAACAACCTTTTCTATGCAAAGCTTCTATTTTATTTTCTAATTTATTATTTCACCAATT
>NW_007599400.1:0-351 GCF_000523025.1 Cynoglossus semilaevis | reverse complement strand
TTTTTTTGGGAGATGAAATATAGTCTAACATGGCCATTCTGCTATAATAAATGGCCCATTTTTGCCACTTCTTTAGTGAAGTGTGATGGTCCAACTGAGACTGTATTGTATTAATATTTTATACAATAGGTAACTCATTTAAAATTCCATGTGTCAAGTGCTTTAGCATTCCTTAAATCTAACCATAATTATTTGTTATTAAATTAAATTTAATCAGTACCAGAAAAACTCACAAGACTGGAGGCATAACACAACAACACCATCTAGTGGCCATAGATTGTAACGTTTATTTTAAACTTTGCTCCATCAGCGATGGTTAAATACCTGAATTTGCAAAAGTATTTTATAAGG
>NW_007599399.1:0-351 GCF_000523025.1 Cynoglossus semilaevis | reverse complement strand
ATGAAAATGAAGTTGATCATTTTGCTAATTTGGTCTCAAAATAATGCTGACAATATTATCGTTTATTGGCAATCATTTGTGGGACAATATACAGTATCGTCCAGCAAAATATATTATCGTCACAGACCTAGGGAATGATGTTGTTTAGTGTTTAATATTGACCTCTATGTCTGTTCACATTAACACTAACTATTTTTGCAGTTATATCTGCAGTTCATGTTTCAGGATGCGACTGCAAAACAAGCACTGTTCCTTGTCTGATGCCTCCAAAATAATCCTCAAAAGCTGAGACAGGGTGTCGTGTAGAACTGCAATAACTGTTTATAGTCGAGGACACTAATCGTTGACCGT
>NW_007599398.1:0-351 GCF_000523025.1 Cynoglossus semilaevis | reverse complement strand
TGTTTTAGCAAATGCATTGTTTAAAAAAAATCGTGATAAATACATATCATAAACAAAAAAATGCAAATTGTATCGTGAGCTGATTGTGGCGTTACATCCCTAGTTTCTGACTTTCTTTTAATTTTTTAGCCGACAGACGACATCGTGCTCATGGCTCAGGCCCTAGAAAAAATATTCCTGCAAAAAGTAGCGCAGATGCCGCAGGAAGAGGTTGCTCTGTTGCCTCCAGCTCCCAAAGGAAAGAGCAAGACCAAGCAGCCGGCGGCCACTACAGGTGACGATACAGTACAACCGCACATCAAATCCTACATTTTATTTTCTTGATAAAGTGAAGCAATGTAAATGTGATTT
>NW_007599397.1:0-351 GCF_000523025.1 Cynoglossus semilaevis | reverse complement strand
GAAGTACTTTGTACACAGTGTATCTGTTCACTCTAGTTCTGCACAGAACGACTGTATTTAAATGAAGCCGCGTTCTCCTGCCTGTTGGAAAGATCAGCATTAACAATTGAAATGAGACATTTCACTTCTCCGTGGTGATGTGAATATTCAACATGTTGGAAAATAAACTTATTTTCATTGTACAGTCAAATCACTTTACTGACATTAACACAATACATACACAATATGTGCCATCGCAGAATTAAATATAAAAGCATCCCAGAAACCTTAGCTGTGAAGTGAATCCTGATAATGTTTTGAATTCAAACAGTCGAGTTTTTCTGGCAGCCGTGTGTTGAACAGAAGGGATGA
>NW_007599396.1:0-351 GCF_000523025.1 Cynoglossus semilaevis | reverse complement strand
CTGAAGTGAGATTAAAGCAGCAGAAAAGTGAAGCCATGTGCAGCCGAGTGAGGAGTCCCGCCGCTAATCCACTGACTGAGGCGCATATCAAACACTGAGAAGACAAACAGAGAATCCGAGTCCGTCAGGGTCTACACCGTCCACCGCTCACACACAAGTGCCACTCTCTACAATCTGGACATGGGTTTTGATCTGACCTAATACGAGACAAACTCTAGGCAACGGTCAGACTTTCATGTTGAGGAAACTGAGCAGCAGATGGAGCAAAAATGTATTACCTATTACTTAGCTATATTTATACTTAGCTAAGTATAAATTCAGGTCTCTTTGGCAAAGACGAATAAAGTTTTT
>NW_007599395.1:0-351 GCF_000523025.1 Cynoglossus semilaevis | reverse complement strand
AAATAAGAGATGCTTCATTCATTCCTGTATCACTTCAGGATTAGCTGTGGGAGCTCTAATTATCATTGTCACCTTCTGTTTAATTAATATCTATCCACTGGCACTGAAAAGATTGAACACTTTGTCCAGCAGTGACTGCTGTGGACCAAAAATACTGGACTGGAGAATAGTCAGTATTTTCCCTCTAGAGAAACTTGAATGGATTGTGTATGTTTACTTTAACAGCTGTTGATTTTGATTCCTGTCAGGAGGAGCATTTGACAAGTTTTTATGGCAGACCGAACACAAAAGCTATGGTTCTTTCAGCGTATGCAGATGATGTAAACCTCTTTTTTTACAGGGAATAAAAAA
>NW_007599394.1:0-351 GCF_000523025.1 Cynoglossus semilaevis | reverse complement strand
GCAGTGGTACACTTAGGTCCAGCGTGCTATATTTTATTGGAAATCCCACACGCCCCCCCTGGCACCTCACCGCTCCATCATTTTAGAAGTACTGGTGTATAGTCACATAGTCAAAATTGTATAGATGCATGTTTACACATTTTTAAGCAAAGGTTAAAATGTTAGGTCTTTTAATTACTTGATATGTGAAGTAAACCTGTTCAATCTGTATTTAAGAACATGCAGGTATTCGGGGTTTTTTTTTTTTTGTTTTGAGTTGTTTATATTATTATTACTTTTCAAAGGGACTTTACAGCAGCGGCAGTGGCTTGTTACATGTTACTGCAATATCATGTCTTCTTTCAGGAAACT
>NW_007599393.1:0-351 GCF_000523025.1 Cynoglossus semilaevis | reverse complement strand
TTTTTTTTTTTATCACGGGCCTAAATCTTTTAAAGCTTAAATTGGGAAACCATTTTATATCGTAATTGTTCCCGCCCTTTCTGTGGTTACTGTTACTGTGGGGTTCTTCGAGCAGACGTCTATTCGAGGTTTTCTATGTGTGCTGAGCCAACTGATAGAAAACACAGGTTGTCGAAGGCCATTCGGCGTAAATTAAAATGTTCGGAATGTTCTCGACGTCGAATGTTTATTCGTTTTTATTCCGCCCGAACTGTATACGTTGCCTTCGGATGTGCGACACAATATAAAGTTATGTTTTAAGGTGGGTAAACCAAAAATGGCTGCTTTGGTCGTTTACTGCTGCTGCTGCTG
>NW_007599392.1:0-351 GCF_000523025.1 Cynoglossus semilaevis | reverse complement strand
TTTCTTCTTTTGTACTTTCCTGTTGCACTGCCCCTCACTGGTTTCAAACCGACCCATATTTGTGTTGTGTGTTACACGTGTTGTTTGTTTTCTGCGTGACAATGATGTTGATTCTGAAACCTCGCGAGTATTGTTGAACATTTGAAATGATTCTCTGAAAGAATTTAAACCACAGCAATAGGAGTATAGGCTCGTGATCCGAACGTTTACGTTACAAGCGCACTTATGGCCGATCATTGCCATCTGCGAATGTGATTGGATGGATTCATTTCGATAATCTGTGAATATTGTTGCTTTAGTTGATATGACGACATTGGGTTACACGTTTTATACTTTTTTTTTTTTTTTTTT
>NW_007599391.1:0-351 GCF_000523025.1 Cynoglossus semilaevis | reverse complement strand
TTTTTTTTTGAGCAGCACTACCAGAGTTGACCAGCAGGACATGTACATAAATGAACCACAGAAATTCCTTCCTCCTGACTCATGCATTCCCGTGTCCAACTGTTGTTGCGACTAATGTCTACATTGTTGGTTTTGACACCAGACTCTGACCTGAAGTCACCCCCAAAAGATGTGCATGCAGGCGCGTCATATGGTCATGTATTAAGTAAACTCTGACTATGACTCCCAGAACGAAGCACGTCGCTGTCACCTCGGGGTCCTCGGTAATCATTCGACACGAAACTCCCTCTTACTGCCTGTATGTGAAAAGTCTGTATTGTTGTAAATATCGGTAAATGTTGCATTTTTTTT
>NW_007599390.1:0-351 GCF_000523025.1 Cynoglossus semilaevis | reverse complement strand
TCTTCTTCATCTTTACCTTTTTGTTGTTCAGCTTGATTTCATGAGGGTCCAACTCGTCAAAATGTCTAAAGGCACAAAAAAACAAAGTCGACCGTTAGGAAGAGCTCACTTCACACCTTCAACACTGAACTCACAACCTCAACAATGCATTTACATTTTATCCGGGTGGAAGTGGTGGAGGATGGCACAGAAGGCCAGGCCGTTCCTCCAGGACGTGCTGAAGTTGGTGACCTTTACCCCCCTGTACTGAGCGGTGATGTTCTGACACCACTGGAGCAGAGACTGGCTGGAGTTCACCAGGTCCTGAGGAGCAGAGTCACGTTAGTGTTAGTCTGTGTGTGTGTGTGTGTG
>NW_007599389.1:0-351 GCF_000523025.1 Cynoglossus semilaevis | reverse complement strand
AATACACACTTGTAGTACTGTAGTAAAAACATAGAAAGTACTGCAGATGACTGCATGAGCTGAAAAGGACAATTAACGAAACAATCTGTGGAAAACGCTGACGTGACAGGAATCTAACCTGGAAAAGACATTGACGAGGGAGAAAATTGTTTCCTGAAAATACCATTAAGTTGCGACATGTGTTTTCATCAGCGTGAGTGTCTGTTAAAAAGCGCCCGCGAACTCTCGTCCAGTGACGTCTCTCTGTCTCCTGTGATTCGCCTCCACAGAGAGAGAGCGAAGTGTGAGCACACGTGACTGTAAATCGACGCCACGTCAGCTACGACCGAAGACGTCGTCCCCGTGAGACGC
>NW_007599388.1:0-351 GCF_000523025.1 Cynoglossus semilaevis | reverse complement strand
TTATATACAAAATTACAGGATTAAAGTAATAAAATTTGGGAGAATAAAGTCGAAGTGTTAAGATTGTTTGTGTTTGTGTAAGATGTTTCGAAAAAAAAAAAGTAGCAACGTTATGATAAAAAAGTCGTAATGTTACAAGAAGAAAAATGCGTAAAATGTATGTGAAAAAAGTCTTACATTTCTGAAAATAAAGTGGTTATACAAGCATAAACGTGTCTAGTAACGGTTGTTTATCTTTGTGATTTGGAGACGTTTTTAGGATCTCTTTTTCTTAAATGATACATTTGTTTATACTTTAACTAAATATTTATTTCAGTAATTATGAAATGTCAAAAAAATGTTATTTAATTG
>NW_007599387.1:0-351 GCF_000523025.1 Cynoglossus semilaevis | reverse complement strand
GCAATGACTTGGTCCCACCTCTGGGTGCAACCCACTACTAAAGATATGTTATCTCATTAAAGGAAACTTTAATTAAAAATAAATTTAATTTGATTAAAAATTCACTTTTTATTTCTGTTTTTCTGTTTTTAGGGTATACCATTAGATGATTTTAATAAATTGGATTTTGACATGATTTTGATGAGTCCTCCTTGTCAACCTTTCACCAGGTAGGTCTTTTGAGGTTTATATGCACTATATGTGACCCAATTATAGGCACAGTCCTAGTTAAATAGCTGTTTCAAAGCGGCAGCCTGAGTCAAACTTGCCTCAGCATTGTTTAGCAGTCCTCTTAAATTCTACTGATCAATC
>NW_007599386.1:0-351 GCF_000523025.1 Cynoglossus semilaevis | reverse complement strand
TGCTGTAAGTGTATTATTTCTGGTAAGACTTAATAGATAGTAGATATGATTAGTCTGTTTACTAACATGGTGACTAGTACCATATTTCTGTATAATTATGACTTAA
Organism: Cynoglossus semilaevis; assembly: GCF_000523025.1. Taxonomy (NCBI): domain Eukaryota; kingdom Metazoa; phylum Chordata; class Actinopteri; order Pleuronectiformes; family Cynoglossidae; genus Cynoglossus; species Cynoglossus semilaevis. The sequence goes on along the minus strand of NW_007599386.1, from coordinate 245 downwards.
TTCCATTAATTGCATTGTGATGAGCAGCGATGGAGTTCTTTTTACACGACTCGTGATCCAAATGATTTTATAACAGTTCTTATAAATTAAACGCTTAATGTAGTAAAACCACAAAGACAGGAATCTATCTATCTGCAAACTCTATTACATTGTCTTTATAGCCACATAATGCTGCATGAATATTTCACACTTGTCGACTGAAATGGAGCCATATCTTTTTTTTTCCTCCTCTTCTGTGTGTGTGT
>NW_007599385.1:0-351 GCF_000523025.1 Cynoglossus semilaevis | reverse complement strand
CAGAGGAGCAGGTTTATCCAAACACCGGTGATGCACAGCTCTTTATTACTGCCATCTCCTGAGGAAACAGTTCTACCGAGAACATCTCTAAAGGAAACAGTTCTGAAATACTTGGTCGGCAGAATGCATGTGGATGATTGTGTTGGCGACAGGAGAAGTCAAACTACTGCACAGATATTCTAGTAATGGCCATGAAATTAGCTCCAGCGCAGGGATGTTTTTCTTGGCACCGAAGAAAGAACGTGTCCGAACAGATTATTGGACACTGGCCGACTGGGCTGCATAGTTTGCTAGAAAGGCACAGGTATTATTTTCAACTACGTCATTTATTCCCGCCCGTGATGGAAAGAC
>NW_007599384.1:0-351 GCF_000523025.1 Cynoglossus semilaevis | reverse complement strand
TGATGTGGCCCCCAGTGATAACCAGTTTGACATCCCTGATCTATGACATTTTGTTGTCTTTTAGGTAGTGCCTGGCTTCATCTACTGAGATCAACGCTCGTGCCCTCACATCCTTACATGTCTATGCACTAGTGTCCTAACGTCTAGTGTCCAGTCTCCTCACCGTGGTGTCCCAGCCACCCTCAGTAGCTCATCTTTGTTCAATCCAGTGAATGCGGCCTCCCTTTCCTCCTCTTCCTCCTCATCCTCGGGCATCTTCAGCTTTACGGCGCCGTTCTTCTCCCCCGACGTGTCTCCATTGTCCAAGGGACGTTCTTCCTCAGGATCCCCTGTTCCATCCCCTGTTCCATC
>NW_007599383.1:0-351 GCF_000523025.1 Cynoglossus semilaevis | reverse complement strand
AAAAAAGTGAGAGTTCTTACGTTTATCTGACGTAATGATAATGTTTAGCCTAATCAAATGATAAGGCTAAACATTGAAAATGTTAAATATGTTGTAATATAATATATTATACATTTACTAAACTAAACATTCTTTAGGTATACGTTACATACACATGATTCTCCATGGCACAATATGATTTGGATTCTTGCAGTATATTGGCTCTAATACTCAATTTAGAAACAACTACATAAAGGATTGTTAAAAAAAATAGCAAAACAAGAAGATGCCCCCTTGCCATACATCCAGGGCCAGTAGAATTTGGCTGCAGGAGCACAGTATTCAGGTCTTAGAGGGGCCAGCTCAATCACT
>NW_007599382.1:0-351 GCF_000523025.1 Cynoglossus semilaevis | reverse complement strand
ACAACATATTGCAATCAGCCAGTATAAAGTAAAATAATACGTTAGAAATGGGTACTAGAAGCATGTCATTAGTAAATAACAAAACAAAAAGACAAAAAGCAAAATAGTCAGCAATGAATGAAGGGAACATGTGATCAATGGAAGATAAAATATATTAATACAATGTCACATGTTTGCCTGTTGTCCAATGTATAAGGTACATATAAATGAAGTGCAAATAATACTGGATCAGATTATCTAGCTCAACAGTGTTAAGCAGAGTCATGTCTGATACAGTGCTTCTCAAATAGTGGGGTCTCTCTGTCTGTAGCCTTTCAAGTTCCATTTATTGTACTTTTTTTTTCACAGGCC
>NW_007599381.1:0-351 GCF_000523025.1 Cynoglossus semilaevis | reverse complement strand
CTTGGAAATTCAGTATCATTAAGGGGATTTATATAAATATACTTTATTTTAAGGTTTGCAATTAAGGTCTGTGCAGGGGCTTTTTACATACTTTTTAAGGCATTCATTTTTGTTTTGTTTTGCTTTGGGGGGTGGGGGAGGATTAGGGTCATTAGTGGAAGCTTTGTCCATCCATTCCATTCCATGTTTTTAGATTTCATGGCCAACAACAATGACGAGTGTTTCAAATCCTCAAAGTAGAAGAAGGAATTTTCAATTTTCAATTCTCAATTCTCCCCCAACTCTAACCCTAACCCTATAGTCACAATTGATGTCCTCGGCTTTTAATCTGGGCCGGTTTAGTAGAACACA
>NW_007599380.1:0-351 GCF_000523025.1 Cynoglossus semilaevis | reverse complement strand
AGAGCCTTACACTGCTGTGGCTACATTGTTTTGCTTTTGCTTTTGTGCTTTTTGATACTGAAAAATAGATCTATGTTGTTACTTGAGTTAGAACTAGTATTGTATTGAAACAAACACTGTAGTAAGAAGTCAAAACATCCAACAGTACTTCTGCCATTACAACACCACATTCCAGAAATGTTGGTACCCTTCCAACAATATGACAAAAGAGAATGAAAAGGGCAAAATTTGCTCAACCTACACAGGAAGTAAAGTGCAAAGTTTTGTTGCACTAAAGGAAATAAAGTGAAAAAAAATCCTTTAATTTTGGAAATGTTTTCTCTCGAAATAATGTGTGTTTATATTAACAAT
>NW_007599379.1:0-351 GCF_000523025.1 Cynoglossus semilaevis | reverse complement strand
CCTCTCAGAGAAGCTCAGCCACAGCAGTTGAAGCAAATATTCCACAGCTAAGGTTCCTAACATTAGACGGGGCCCCCCGGTGGAGGCCCCGTTTATTTACCTGCAGGAGCCGCAGCGGCCAAACACACACATTTATCCTCTTTAGGCAGAATGTGGAGGAAGAAGAAAAAAAAAAAAAAACAACGATGGAGGAGGAAGTTATCAAGTGTTCGACAGAGGAGCCGGAGGTCAGAGGTCAGAGGTCAGAGCCTAAAGAGGCTGACGACGACGACGGCAACGACAGCAGCAACAACGACAACAACAACCACCACAACAACAGCAACAACAACCACCACAACCACAGCAGCAACA
>NW_007599378.1:0-351 GCF_000523025.1 Cynoglossus semilaevis | reverse complement strand
TGGCTTTCAACCCAGAGCAACCGAGAGTCAGAGGGAAACGTCAACGTGTCTCAGGTTTTGATGAACTGTAAAGGTGCTTTCTGGAAGAATTTCCCACAGAGGTGAAACCATATGAGAGAACAACCCACGTTTAAAGACCCTGTGGTGACGCTCAGGGATTCTGCCCTTCGTTTGTATTTTTTTTATTTAACGAGTTGTTACCAGTTGAACACAGACACTTACGATGATGATGACGATGAAACCTCTGCCACTGACTATCGTTGTAAGTTCAGTTTGTGTTATTTTTTTGTGTTATGCAACAAAATTGTAGCGTAAGATGAGACAAGAACGTAGCTGGTATATATTTCAAAT
>NW_007599377.1:0-351 GCF_000523025.1 Cynoglossus semilaevis | reverse complement strand
ACCCAGGACCTTCTGTGCGTAAGGCAGATGTGAAGTGTGTAGCTCTACCCGGAACACACATCCTGTTCACCTGCTGCTCCCCGTTGTCACGGTGACTAGTCAAACTACCTGGTTGCTCGGTTACCTTTAATTAGTTGACGATCAGCAATAATTATATAACAAAGAGAGAGCTGCGCCCTGTGCTCACCTGACGTCACGTCAACCCAGATAACAGTCGGACAACAGCGGTTCGACCGGAGCAACGAAAAGTTATGTTTTACTGTTTGTGTTTCAGGTGATCGAATTTTCTCCTGCAGCCATCGCTGCCTACATCGCCATGGTTGGAATCCTCTCCATAGTCGCACAGGTACG
>NW_007599376.1:0-351 GCF_000523025.1 Cynoglossus semilaevis | reverse complement strand
ATCTTCCTGTAAACTGGTCATTTATCAGTTGATGCATTCTGGCTTAAATTCTGATTGGTCAATTTATGATACTTCCCCCTCTTATGATATTAAGGTCAGTAGGAGAGTATCAAGTGCTAGTGGTGGAGTTGTCAAAGCACCCCAGTTTTACAGGTAACAGTTTTCAGAACACCCCCTTTGTTTTCTCTAATTTTACATAGCCCAACCCACAGACAGACAAAGTGACAAATGTATTAAAAAGCCTAGGTTCAGTGGTTTGCAGAATATTCATTTAACAGTTTTTCATAGTCAGTCTCTTCTACCATGTCATAGACATTGACAGTATTTCGCAAAAATAGATAACAGAAAAAA
>NW_007599375.1:0-351 GCF_000523025.1 Cynoglossus semilaevis | reverse complement strand
ATTTCATTTTATTTGAGTGTCTGGATTCCAAAGTGACCATGACCCACATGGTGGGAACCTTCAGTGTTGCAGCAGCGAAATGCCCTGAATAAGTGTGTAACATGCAGACGTGTAGTTACGTTTATCTAACACTTCCTCTGCTCGTGTCATTACAGGATGGCGCCAGAGGTGGCAGCAGTGGAGAGGAAAGGAGGCTACAACCAGCTGTGTGATATCTGGGCTGTGGGCATCACGGCAATAGAGTTGGCTGAACTGCAGCCGCCCATGTTTGACCTACACCCCATGAGGTGACATGGACTTTTCTTTTCTTTTCTTTTCTGGATCCAGTTTGATCTGAGACGTATTTGATGA
>NW_007599374.1:0-351 GCF_000523025.1 Cynoglossus semilaevis | reverse complement strand
CGGGCAGCCACACATTGAACACACACATAAACAAACAGGTAGCAGAGAGTGCTGAGCTCAGCAGAAACCCACCACCGCAGCCGCCGCCACAGACATGAAGCCTGCGTGGGTGGGTGGGTGTGTTTGAGTCTGAATGTCTGTAAAACCCATCGCTCACTGTCTTCTTTCTGTCGTTTAGAATCCCCACCACGCAGGGTCCCTCCTCGTCTGTGCCATTTTTAAAAGGTCAAGGAAGTATCCCCAGATTTGCAGCAGGTTTTAAACGGTTCCACGTTGGTGCTAAAACATTCTTTCCTTTCCTCAGGAGAACTTTTTAATCAAAGTCTTTGAGCAGGTTTGACCAAAAAAAAA
>NW_007599373.1:0-351 GCF_000523025.1 Cynoglossus semilaevis | reverse complement strand
AGGCAAAGCAAACATGGCCCCCTAACTTGTTTTGTGAAGTTTCACTCAGAACTCTCCTCCTGATTTCAAAACCACCAACACAGACCAACCTCTGGCCTCAGAGGACCATCTCTCCTTTCACTCATTATTAATGACACGACTCTTTGACCCGTAGCTACAACGCTGTATGTTAAAATTGAACAGGGTTCTCCTTTAAGCAGAATCCTAATACCAGGACAAGGCCCAGGAAGGTGTTGTCAGGAGATATATCCTAAACTTCATTTCTAACTTGGGTTAACTATTGAAACTAGTAACCTTATCTAATCATGAGAATATGAGCCATTTAAAAGTCACCATTCACCAAGCAAAAAA
>NW_007599372.1:0-351 GCF_000523025.1 Cynoglossus semilaevis | reverse complement strand
AATCGACAGGGCTATTCTTACACACCGCACTTCCGTCACGATGGAAGCCTGCTGTTTAAAGTACCATGCGCACAGCGAGACTGACGTTCACTGAACAACAGGGGTAGCATGGGGAGAAGGATATAAAAGACTCACTAATGCCCGGCCCTGGAACTAATGTGAGACTACAGCTTCTGTAAGAGCGAAGAGAAGGGCTGCAACTGATGAATATTTCAATCGCCAACCAGTCATTGACAACGTTAGCAGCCAGTCGAATCGCAAAGCGCGCAAAAGAACAATGTCTCGGCTATGGATGTACTGCAATTTTAAAATGCAATTGCTTGAAACAGTAAGTTGGCATAAAAAAAAAAA
>NW_007599371.1:0-351 GCF_000523025.1 Cynoglossus semilaevis | reverse complement strand
TTTTTTTTTGTCTGTGTTTTGAGCATCTAACACTGTTTAATCCCTGATTTACACTCCGACTTCTTCTGGTCAGCTTGTTTACAAAATTATAATTCATCAGAATCAGCAATCAGACTAAAGGCAGCTTCAGCCCTTTTCATTTAGCTCGCGATGAAAGCAGTTCAAAGTGCCGTGCTTGGAAAGGCTGACTTAACTACGAAGAGACTGATCAGTGCAAGTTTCGCCTCACCCACATATTAACCTGATTTATTCAGGTCTCCTAGTTCATCTAAATAACCCACTTTTTAAATTATTGAAGTACAAATGTTGTTGTTAGAGACTTGTCATGTTGATGTTAAAATATATATTTTC
>NW_007599370.1:0-351 GCF_000523025.1 Cynoglossus semilaevis | reverse complement strand
AGGTATCGGTATCCAAAAAAGTCGCCAAAAAAGTATCGTATCCTGGTATCGCCCATCACTACCAGTCACTGTGATTTGACTCGGGTGAATTCCAATTTGTTGACAAATGTTGAAAACAGCAACAAAACCAGGATTTATGAATCCAGCAACAGCTCATATTTAGCCGTATTCATTTATTATATAAGTGTGTGTGCGTGTGTGCGAGAGTGTATGAATTTAAAAAGCATATAAGCTCCAGACCGCCTCAATTGGTCTGTGTAAATGAGCCATCAACGGCTGTCACAGGGGCTGTTACAACAGCCAGGACAAATGAAGACACAGGGTGCTGCCCGCATGGGCCGCCGCCGCCGC
>NW_007599369.1:0-351 GCF_000523025.1 Cynoglossus semilaevis | reverse complement strand
TTCTGTTTAATCCTCGATAAATTGGTACCAATAAACGGAAGCAGCAGACACATGAGTAACGTGTTCCTCCTGTGTTCTTCAGGCACCGCTGGCTGCACTGTATGACAGACCACCCACCCACCACACACCCGCTGGAGTCCAAGAAGTTCGATGCTGAGGTTCATCAGATCAACGTGACCGGGACAAGTGAGCAGTATGTTCCCTATTCAACCACCTGCAAGAAGATCCAGGAGTGGGTTCCACCTAAAGCTGCAACTCAGTGAAGTTTGACCGCAGTTTCTCTGTAAATTATGTTTTCTGTATCACACATGGCCAGAATAAAGTCTCTCTACGCCGACATTGTGTCGATTT
>NW_007599368.1:0-351 GCF_000523025.1 Cynoglossus semilaevis | reverse complement strand
AATTATTTTTACTGGCTGTTATTTCTCTCGGCTCGATGATTAATCATTTGGTGTCTGAATAACGTAGACTCATTAATAATTAAATAATGATGTTTCAAACCTGAACCGGTAGCACTGACTGCTGTTTGAAAGCGTTATATAAATGAATTTAAACACGCAACACCTCAACAGTCAGAATTCAGCCTTATTTACTCGCAAATTGCCCCGCATTCCTCTGTTTGTTTGACGCCCGGGTGTAGTGAATCCAAAATTTATTCCCTTCCTTACACTGTCCTCTGCAGTGTGTGTATTTTTTTGCAGACACTGCAGAGCAGACTTAATGGTGCGTCACATCACTTTCTGGACCCCCCC
>NW_007599367.1:0-351 GCF_000523025.1 Cynoglossus semilaevis | reverse complement strand
ATAATAACAAAACAAAAATAAATAAATCAAGATTAACAGAACCAGGCCGTTGTCTGAGGCCTGTGATGTCAGAGGTGGAAAAGGAGTGGAACCCACTGCAGAGCTCTGACAATGAGAAGGAAATTGAAGTCCAATAGAGAAGTCATTCATCACAGCACAAAACAGTTTTTTGGAGAATCATGTCAAATGTTTCAGGGAAATGTGTTAATAAACTGGAGTAACAGTGAAATCTGGTTAATACAAATAATCCCATTAATGTCAACAGTGACTTGGTGTAAAGTACAAAATAAAGTGTTTGGACTGTTTGAAAACTGTATGTTGTTTGTACACAGTCAGCCATGATACAGAAGG
>NW_007599366.1:0-351 GCF_000523025.1 Cynoglossus semilaevis | reverse complement strand
GGCAACTGGACTCACCTCAAATAAATTGAAGACTTTTAACCTCTCATCTCAGCTTCATCTTTTTGTGTAATCTTTCTGTGAAATGTGCATCTGTTCTCTTCAGCCAATGATTACTAGTATCAAAATTAAAGTCATGTATTACTGAGATGGAGAAGTACTTTCATATAAAACAACATCGTATTTACTTACTGTTGAATGAAACCCTGAATAAAAGAAAAGTGATAAGAGTGATGCAATAATGTCATACCAATGCACTCAGCTCTAGAGAGGGAAAGGAAGCAAAATGCTTTCGTACACATGCCTGTGTTGTCATTGGTTACACCGATTTTTACATCAGCAGCTGCTGGACCC
>NW_007599365.1:0-351 GCF_000523025.1 Cynoglossus semilaevis | reverse complement strand
TTGACCCAGTATCTCAGCCCGTCATCGTCGTCGCACAGTCACTGATGTTTTCACCTGGTTTTGCCCCCCCCCCTCGCCCCCCCCTCCACAGTGAGAGACGTATGAGACTGTCAGTGCGTTACAGGTGTGTGTGAGTCCCATTTCGCGGCAGAGTCAGTTCTACGTGTTGATCTAACGCCATCAGAGCGACTGTAGTGCAGCTGGGAGTTGTGATGCGAAGCGGATGAACAGTGATTACGTTCAGTGTAATAAATGAGAGGGCAGCCTGCCCGTGTGAGGACGTTCACTTATCATAGATCACAATTTGTGAGAGTCGGTGGCTCGAGATGCTGCAGCGAAGAATGAGCAGCG
>NW_007599364.1:0-351 GCF_000523025.1 Cynoglossus semilaevis | reverse complement strand
CCAGGACCCAGGAAGGCACCATGGCTCTGACGTCCCTGCCCTGGTACTGTGCAGCTCTGGTGCTGTTCTACAGTTCTCCCTGGCCTCAGGTTCACACGGCTGTAGCACCGGAAAATGAAGTTCCACTCCGACCCACCGTGTGGATACAAGAGGGAAAGGTGACATCTGTGAACCTGCACAAAGGACGAACTCGCAGGTAGGAAGACTGAGGAGAGGAAGGGAGAGTCGATGCGTAAACTTCTGGTTTTCTTTGTTAAAAATACTTCAAAACAAATGGCCTTCAAATGGGGGGAGGGTAGGGAGATGTGGGGGAGTGTGGTAAATGTATAAACTGCCCTTCAACGTCTTTGA
>NW_007599363.1:0-351 GCF_000523025.1 Cynoglossus semilaevis | reverse complement strand
CAAGCTCAACACCGAGGTGCGCGAGGTGGGCCCCATGACCAAGAAGGGCTTCTACCTGGCGTTCCAAGACGTGGGCGCTTGTGTGGCTTTGGTGTCGGTGAGGGTTTACTTCAAAAAGTGCCCGAACACTGTGAGGAACCTGGCACTTTTCCCAGATACGGTTCCCATGGACTCGCAGTCGCTGGTGGAGGTCAAAGGATCATGTGTCAATCATTCTAAAGAGGAGGAGCCGCCGCGAATGTACTGCAGCACGGAGGGGGAGTGGCTTGTGCCTATCGGGAAGTGTCTGTGTAATCCAGGCTACGAGGAGCGAAGCAGCACCTGCCAAAGTAAGACAAGAGTTTGATCACT
>NW_007599362.1:0-351 GCF_000523025.1 Cynoglossus semilaevis | reverse complement strand
AATTTCAATAAAAACTTTTTTTTTTTTGGTTTACTGGTAGCTCCAGCTGGTAGCTCCAGCCGAGCCCCATCAGGTGTGAGTTATGAGGGGTGTCTGCAGCCACAGTTAGCAGGGATAGATCAGGGGCCTCTGTGCATGAGTGACAGTCCAAAAACAGAGCATCCCTGAGAGTCAGGGTGGTCAGCTATGGAGGGATGGAGGGAGAACATGCTTCAGTGAAGAGGACCACCCAAAGCAGACAGTGTACACCACCTCACGCCACAGACTGCAGACCAAACTGTACGTCTCACACTGACTCACACTCTAAATAGTGATGGAACAGCACACGAGGTTCTGTCTGATAAATAAGCC
>NW_007599361.1:0-351 GCF_000523025.1 Cynoglossus semilaevis | reverse complement strand
CAGGCTATAATAACCATAATAAACCAAAGCTGAGCCAGAAGGTTTATTAGGCAATACTGCATCTTTCCCCAATGATAAAACAGGAGCGGTAGTATAATTAGTACATCATTCTTGCCATTTAATATATTTTGAGAAAACAAAATATCTCAGCCCAAAACATCAACTCTCACATTGCAATATTGCATATAGAGGTTAGACAAAATGATCAAATCTGTGGGCCGACTGACTTAAAATATGAAAATCTCTATAGGAATTAGAGGATGATTGATCATTTTGAAATAAAATATCTCTGAGTGGAGACTGAAGTGATAAAGTCGTAAATATAATGACACAACTGCATGGGAAAAAAAA
>NW_007599360.1:0-351 GCF_000523025.1 Cynoglossus semilaevis | reverse complement strand
GCAGCAGCCTTCCAGCTGTTTTCAGTGAGAAGTCGACCAATAACCCGATGTGCACAACCTGCCCGGCACCAAATTGCAGACGGATACAGTTAGGGACTAACTACAGCGCGTAATGGAACGTTTAGCAGCGTAATAAGCAGATATGTCACTCAGGGGTTGTCAGAAAAGTGATGATATTCAATATTGAATGAATAAATACGGGACTCTAATCCACCAGATGGCGACGGACCTGAATCCTAAATGGATGCTGATGTCCGCTGAATGTGTAAACAGGCACCTGTTTCCGCGATATCAGTTTTGATTTGGATTACAAGTTAATGTTGTAGTGGACTTCCTTAATAGGGAATAACG
>NW_007599359.1:0-351 GCF_000523025.1 Cynoglossus semilaevis | reverse complement strand
ATCCAAAGAAATGTCTTCATAGAGTTGGTGGTTTTTAGTCACGGCTGCATATTAATCCTTCTGCAGTCCAATGGTCTCGGGCCTTAAATACGCTCAGTGAGGCAAGCAACAAACATACTGGGTGTTCATAGGGTATTTTAAGCACAAGGTACTTCTGTGAAACAAACTGTTTTTCCCACAGCGTGTGTAAATTGAAGAAACAGTACATTGATATTAGGAATGGTATTGAATAAATGGCATTTGGATATTTTCACACTGAATTGTTTGCAAAATTAATATACCAGTAGCTTCATTTTTCATGGAATATAGTTATACTCTTGACGTAGTAGCAGGCAAGTACTTGTAACCATA
>NW_007599358.1:0-351 GCF_000523025.1 Cynoglossus semilaevis | reverse complement strand
TGAATGTAAACAAAGGCGTCATCAGCGTATAGTGTGAGATGGAGATGTATTCACGTGCTCTCTTATCCAAAAACTTTGATCGATCACCAATTAAAATGCAATAATACAATTAAACAACCATTACTTTACTACCGTACCATAACGTAAAGCATGTTTGTTAGGTCTGCATCACGTCTACGGATCAACGTAAGGCACTTTTGACGCAACTCTGGTATCTGGACGAACTGGGAATGAGCACTATGTACTGTAAAAATACGGAAGTGTGTACTTCTCTCTCTGGTTGAACTACAGTACTAGGGTGTTTTTGGTTGACAAAGAGACAGAGGTGGAGGTGGGAGAGAGAGAGAGAGA
>NW_007599357.1:0-351 GCF_000523025.1 Cynoglossus semilaevis | reverse complement strand
TCACAGTCTGTGTTTTTCGGCACATGCAGCCGACTGCTGCGCCGCAGCCCACAGAGTGGAGGACTCAACATCCTGGAAAAAAGTTTAGCTCTTGGTTTCCAGATGGTGGACGGAGCTGCTGAAGGCACCATGGGGGGAGAGGGAAGAGACTGCTGCTGGAGGAGAACAGCACTGGTACTACAAAAATGTCCCAAAAAGAATATGAAACGAAATCTAATGATCTTCTAGTTTTCGTTTACTCACAATCTACTTACTCCGTGTGAAACCTGTGCCTGTTTAGAGGAACACCATCGGTACAGTAACTGCAGGAATTGAAGAAAGACAAAAATGAAGATCTTCTTTAACAGCTGT
>NW_007599356.1:0-351 GCF_000523025.1 Cynoglossus semilaevis | reverse complement strand
AATAAAATCCTCTACTTCTTCTTCTTCTTGCTCTTCTTTCCTCCCTCCCCCTGCTGGGAGCCCGTGTCTGCGCCGCCTTTCTGAGTCCGAGTCTTCAGTTTGGGGATCATCTCGGCGACGTACAGCATCACGTCTTTACCTGGAGGGAGGGAAGGAGATAAAAAATAAGGGTCAGGGTCAAACAGGAACGAGCGTAAACCAGAGTTTGGGACACGGCGGAATGAAGGACGTACGGGAGCGGAACTTGTCCTGACAGAGGGCGCCGTCCTCCTGCTTCAGCTGGATTCTGACGCGACCTCTGAACTGGGCGTCTCTGTTCCACTCTCTGGGATGCATTTTGTTCTGAAAAAA
>NW_007599355.1:0-351 GCF_000523025.1 Cynoglossus semilaevis | reverse complement strand
TTTACATTTAAATTAATAAAGACAGGCGTACTGTGAAAGAAGGACCAACATTCTCTGTCTGTCAATGAAGCTTTGTTAGTAAAGTCTTTCATCAGAAACAATGGAGAATGATGGACTTAGTCATGTTATTAACGTCATAATGTAAGGATGAGAAAACACAAAGGATCACATGACTTTTTGGCAATAATGTAAAGAAGACAAATCACTGTTTATAGAGCAAAAGTCTTCTGAGAGTGCAGCATCTGCATTCTTTTGAATACCTGCAGTGATTACTATAAAATAATTCAATGTTGTCTTCACTCTGTAGTATTAATGAAAATCATCATTTTTAATGTCATTGTTAGTAGTAGC
>NW_007599354.1:0-351 GCF_000523025.1 Cynoglossus semilaevis | reverse complement strand
ATAATACCAAAAACACAAAAACTGTAACTGATGTGCCACCACGTAAAGTGAATGTCAAAAACAGCAGCTTTATGATAAACAACGTGGCTTAAGTTTTGTAGCTTACTGGTTATAGGGGGGAAGGATTTTCAAAAGACAACCAAACTTTAAAAACGCCAACTCATCCAAAACACAGGCCTCTCTTTACTGAGTTGGTTAAACTCCAGAAGTACCCCATTTTGAACTTTAAAATGGAGGACAAATTCATAAGGAGCACAACGTTAACGGCAAATATTTCTTGTTACTTGTCACCAATACTCTCGATTGGTAATTACATTTCAGGAGTGAGGCAGTATCTTGGAAGTACTATTT
>NW_007599353.1:0-351 GCF_000523025.1 Cynoglossus semilaevis | reverse complement strand
GAAATTCCTACTTTGTTGTCTGTCCGTGAAGGTGCCACAAGTTTTTCATCATTCCCAGAAAGACATGCCTGCGCAACTGTATGTGGTTACAACGGAGGAAAAAAAGTTTTTAACCCGGTCAAACCATACCAACTAAAACAAACTAAAAATCGATACTTAACGATATCATTCTTTAATTGTTGTCATTAATTTTAGTTTTGTTATCTTCGGCGGCAGCAGCGGCGATAATAATAGACCAGTTGAAGGAAGGAACCAGTGGAAAAGCCTGGCCAGATGAACGGGAACTCGGTCCCACTCAGCCCATTACAGTTGCTCTTCTGAAGAATTGTTTTAAAACTTCCTCACACACAC
>NW_007599352.1:0-351 GCF_000523025.1 Cynoglossus semilaevis | reverse complement strand
TGTGTTCGTGTGCACGCGCAAGTCGAAAAACGCAAAACTACATATTTGTTCCATGTAGGCTTCCGTACAGACAGGAAGTAGCATAACTTTCAATTGTCCGAATATTGAAGACTTGTTCTCGGGTAAAACTGTGAGTAAATATGCTCCTATCGATATTTTGGCTCAAATACTTAGCTAAACCATGCGTTTGGTTTTATAGAGGATTACTTGGTGTTTAAAGACGTAAAACTTGTCGCGAAATATCCGTAAATGTCTGGCATGCTAACACTGTGCTAGCTGCGACAGGATGGAGAGGAGCGACTCATGGACTCGTTTTTAATTAGATATGTTGTATATTAAAAATATATCCTG
>NW_007599351.1:0-351 GCF_000523025.1 Cynoglossus semilaevis | reverse complement strand
GAAGTCCTTTGTCTTCTAATTGGTCGTCTGAGAACCACATGCCTGCATGCTTCGTAATTGAGAATTGAATATTCTCACCTGAGTGGTGTCAGTGTGTTATTCATCATTTTGTTAAACCTGCCAGAACTGACGAGAAGGTGTGTCAGTTTGCATTGTCCTTCTACCATGTGACAGTGAGTGAAGGCATGTTAGGCTTCTTTAAGCAGCTGTTCCTGCATAAGTGAACTGCCTGGTGACAGTTTCCACAGTTTGACACTGAACTCTCTCCCTGGTTATAGTTATGAGACAGCTGAGAGCTGAGAGTTAACTTAGTTCATAGACAAACCCTGTTTCACTTACCAATACTGTTAT
>NW_007599350.1:0-351 GCF_000523025.1 Cynoglossus semilaevis | reverse complement strand
ACCAATTTCCCTTTAAAATAAAGCTTGGCTTTATAACCTATCCAATGCGCTCTATCGTGAAGCTGCAGAATTGAAATGTTGTGACTTGTTGTGTTATCTGTCAACAGATCATAAATATTTCCTTATTCGTGCCACATTCAGATAGATTCCAGAGCTATTCATTTGGTTATTTAATCTAGGGGATTCCCTTTGACCCTTTGCTATCTCGAGGAGCCTTGCGTGATGAAAGACTTGCAGAGAATGCTGATGAAGGTTTCATAATCTTTGTAAGACATTTATTTAAAAGGATTACTAAATTAAGAGTATTATGCTGCCAATATGGTGACTGCAATTATACAAAACAGATTAGGC
>NW_007599349.1:0-351 GCF_000523025.1 Cynoglossus semilaevis | reverse complement strand
AAAAACACTTTTCCAGATCTAAATATTTTGGTCAAAGACAACGACAAAAAAAAAAAAATTCTCCAGTCACTGACAGACACTGGTCTGTGGTCTGTTGTCCACCCACGGTGGGAGCAGCAGAGATAAACTGCAGCTCTCACTCTACTCATGTTACCATGACTCAGCATTTAACCAAGTTTTTTATTTATTTTTTTATTTTTATGTCCAGTTATAAAGTGAGTTTGTGGAGTTTGATTCTGGAGGCTCTTCTGAGCAGATGGTCCAGATCCACCCCCCCCCCATCTCCGACTGCCTTCCCATTGGCTGAAATATGTCAATTATATCATATGGCCAATACAAATATTTATTTAA
>NW_007599348.1:0-351 GCF_000523025.1 Cynoglossus semilaevis | reverse complement strand
CATTCACACTGACATTCACACCTACGGTGAATTCAGAGTGAACATTCAACCAAACCTGGACCTGACAACACGAGAACTCCAGACTGACCGTTTGACTATCAACGGGACTCGACCTGACGACCTTTTCTCTCCAAGGCAAGTGAACAAACCACTGTGCCACCGTGCGGCCGTGACATATCGACAGAGTGTGGTCACCTGGTCGTTCCAGATTATTTCAGGTGAAACTCTGCAGCGTTCTGTTAATGACATTAAAGTGTGACTCCCTTCTGGGAAAATGTTCTCACACTACATGACAGATTCATACTCCTCCTCACTCCTCGTCCTCGCCTTCTTCTTCTTCTTCTTCTTCTT
>NW_007599347.1:0-351 GCF_000523025.1 Cynoglossus semilaevis | reverse complement strand
AAACTGCCTCAGGAGTAAAAAATGCTTGAGTCCAGATAAGTGAATCTTAGAGTAAGGGCAGTGCAGAGGACACTCTGGAGCTCAACACCACACTGTGAAAAAAGACCTCCTGTCCAGCATCCTGCTGATGCTCCTAATGTGTTTTTGTAACATATGTCACTGCAGTATTATGTCGATGGATCAGGTTGGAGTGGTTTGTGGTAGTGACATCCAAGAAACAACGACTCTCGGGCCTGTAACTAGGGACCGACAACAATTTTAAACCAATTTAAAAAACAACAACTTTCAAATTAAATTCCACACTAGTTATTTTCTTTAAATACTGCTCCTTTGGTTTTCTTACTTTTGGAT
>NW_007599346.1:0-351 GCF_000523025.1 Cynoglossus semilaevis | reverse complement strand
CCAAGTTATTGAAATCATTCAGATATGATTCATGAGAGTATTTTTTCTCTCCTGAAAATCTACTAATTTAAACAATGCATTTTCATAGGAAGGTCTTAGTGTATCTATACCTATGTCATTAGTTGGTGAAAGACACTCGTGCTGCCAAACAGTTTCACACTAAGTGTTCCCTTCAATTTACAAAGTAATTACAATATAGAAAAAAAAATCATCACTTCATGATGTCTGGAACACACAAGACTGCAACTGCTCCTGCTGTATCCGCTGTTAAGAAGCAAAGCCTTCGATCTAGACATAATAAAAATAATTAAGGAGTAAGTAAGAGTAAGAGTTACCGGGTTGCGGGGGCAG
>NW_007599345.1:0-351 GCF_000523025.1 Cynoglossus semilaevis | reverse complement strand
TTTCTTGGTAGTGGCGCACTACCAAGAAAATACCTTGTGTTCTATAAGTAATGGAAATGGTGCATTGAAGTGCACTCTTTATGCTACTTTGTTGATTAGTTTTACATAAGCACGCCTCCCTGGGACTTCTGCTCTCTGAAGCCTGTGCAAATTCCAATTTATGCAAATCACATCTGTTCATTTGCTTTTGGTATTTGACTGTGATGACCAATAATCCCTGCTATGTGACACTGCATTGTAATCCTGCCCCAGGTGCTAATGTGGTTGCACTCATGTGAGGAGGGGCCGCGGGTTAGCTTAAAGCCAGGGGCATCAACACATTCCCACATGACCACACACACACACACACAC
>NW_007599344.1:0-351 GCF_000523025.1 Cynoglossus semilaevis | reverse complement strand
GAGAGAGAGAGAGAGAGAGAGCACCGAAAAACACACTGCTGTTCACTGTCACTGACATCAATCACACCATTGATGTCAGTGACAGTTAGCATAACGATAGTGTTAGCGTGAAGATTTGTGACACAGCTGTTAGAACAGCACAGATATTACTACAGAACCCCCTGCTGGAGTGACCATGAATTACCTCAAGGAAAGGTCGTTCCTTAAAAGCATCGTGGGAGACGCAGTTCATGAATAAATCCAAGGTCAACCTGCCGCGGTCAGAGATCCTCAACTCTGCCTTTGCCATGGGCTTGTCTTACAGCACACACTGGTACAGTACTCAGGGCAGTGGTTCCCAACCACTGTGCC
>NW_007599343.1:0-351 GCF_000523025.1 Cynoglossus semilaevis | reverse complement strand
GTTAGCAGCAGATATGCTAGTAACACAACGTTTAGCTACTTGCTAAACTACTACATTTTAGAGTAACTTTTTTAACGTTTTTTTTTTTACTTTTTTTTGGTTGTCTTTAAATAATAAATAATAATCATCTTGAGTAAGCTTTAGCCTTTTAACTAACTTTTTATGTTCTTTTAGCTAACACAACGCTAGCTCACTTATTTATTTAAGAACTTGCATTTTTTGTGGTTACATTTTGGCTGACACTGGTTTAATTTGTAGGAAAATGATGTCTTTAGCTAAGTTAAGAAGTCAAAGTTAATTGAAAGGGAGTTTTTTTTTTCCTCAATAATTAATTTGTTTTGTGACAATATT
>NW_007599342.1:0-352 GCF_000523025.1 Cynoglossus semilaevis | reverse complement strand
TTTTTTTTTTTCCTCCATTCTTTTCGTCTATTCCCTGGACAAAAAAGGGAAAAGATCTAAACCTTTTCTTTTAGACTGAATTTACATCTTCTGCTCATTTCTATCGCATTCTTAACCAAGAGAATTCTAATGAAGGGCAGACTCAGGATATCTACTGGGATACAGGAGGACTTGGATATAGGAGGGAATGCAGTCACGGATGGCAGGAAATTTCCATAAAAGTACAATCAGTTTGGAATTTTTAAAAGTGAATGTTAAAGTAGTCTAAGAGTCAGGCTTTGATTCACACTCTGATCAAAACCAGGGCCTCACGTTCAGAGAATGATTTTCTACCCTTAATTTTTTTTTTTTT
>NW_007599341.1:0-352 GCF_000523025.1 Cynoglossus semilaevis | reverse complement strand
TCTGTCTGGCTCAGAGAATCCTCTGGTTCCTCTCACACACCTTTGTTATTAAAAAAATCTCCATTTACAAAAGTTGATCATTGCAGGTGTGTTTCATGTTCACATGTTCATTTCTACAGAGGAATTGTAGGAATTCATTGTCATGTTAATGTGAACTTTACATTAAAGAGCTGCAAACAAACCAATTTGAACTCTATTTGATTTTATAACCCAATGAGAATTGATCTGATCAATAAGTGATATTGATCATGGACCTATTATCAACTGTCATCCCTAGACAGGAAGGACCATCAGTGACACAGTCTCTGTTCTGAATCTTCCTCTGACCTTCAACATCAGCCTCCTCCTCCTC
>NW_007599340.1:0-352 GCF_000523025.1 Cynoglossus semilaevis | reverse complement strand
AAATGTCTTCAGTTCACAGGTCGCCCAGTAGAGTAGAAGCAGCTGAACAGCCTGATACAGTTACAGTTTATTATGGTCTGTCTAAATAGACCTCAGTTGGCAGCGTTACTATAATATAGAGAACCATCTGCTCCTTTTTCCCCGGGGATTTTTTTTTTTCCACATTTTTCAAATATAATTTCTTAGAATATATGCCCTCTATAAAAATCAATTATTTTCCTCTCAACCGGATTAAAGCAGCTGCAGCTGATGTGAGGAGCTCAGACCCCTCTGAGAGAGCTCCAGTGAAGAGGGGAGAAATAAAGGAGACGCTCTCTGTGGCTCCACCACCAGCAGCAGCAACAACAGCCTC
>NW_007599339.1:0-352 GCF_000523025.1 Cynoglossus semilaevis | reverse complement strand
TTTTTTTTTTGTTTTAATTCCCCAGCATCAGCTAACTGCACCGACTGTTAGAATCTGCCTCCAGGTCCAGAACTCTGCGGAGCCGACAGGTCCATGACTGACAGCTGGAGCCGACGTCTCCTCCAGACCGACGTCTTCCTCGCTGCGGTCAGGCAGAGCTGGGATATCGGGGAGTTTTCATAAAGTTCCACGACGTCCCGTCAGACGTCACTCAGAGAACAGTTCCTCAGTCTCACTGAGTGACTGGACCGCCTCACACCTCGTCATCAGAACCGACTATTACATCATGATTCCAGCTGCTGAGGTGACGGATGAGGACGACGGATCTCTGAGAATTCAGATCTGAATCAGA
>NW_007599338.1:0-352 GCF_000523025.1 Cynoglossus semilaevis | reverse complement strand
GTTTTACCGTCTGCTTTCAGCCTTCTCAGCCTCCACACTCCACATGAGTTTGTGAGCCAGCAGCTCTGGCGGTGCCAGGGTGTGTGTGATGTCGACTGGGGCGTTCCTGGGCTCCGGAGGCTCCGCAAAACTGTGGAATAATTTCTGTCTCAGGGACAGACTGGTGTTGGTGTGACCGTAACGGGCAGCTGGACCCGTCCTGGTACCAGAAGACAAAGGACAAGAGACAAAGGAAGAAAGAAAAGTTAAAACAACAGGGGAAAAGATTGAGGGATCTGTACAATCAATACTATTACTTTGTACACTGACAAGACAGATAGAGCTGTCTCTAGACTAGGGCTGTAAGAAAATA
>NW_007599337.1:0-352 GCF_000523025.1 Cynoglossus semilaevis | reverse complement strand
AAAAAAAACAGCTGTCAGTTCTGTAATAATTAGAGCATGGTGAGTATTATCTGATTGTTTAGCTATACACATATTTACAAATATATGGATCTTAAAGAATAATTATAAATATAAATCTCCATATAATAATGAAATGTCATAGTTATATACAGAGGTTTGGACTGAACAGTGAATCTTTGTGAGATCTTTGATTCAAGGACAAAACTGTAATGAAACGTTTCTGTACGTTTTTATCTACAAACAGAGAATTTCAGTGAAAAGGTCAGTTATTGTAATGTATTTATACCTGTGTGAACTTGTCGGATTCTTAATTCACTTAAGGCAGTGTGATGAAAAGATTTCTTTTTTTTTT
>NW_007599336.1:0-352 GCF_000523025.1 Cynoglossus semilaevis | reverse complement strand
CATATATATTTATGTATATATACAGTATGTAAATATATGTATATGTGTAAACGTAATATATAGGTTTCACTCACATATATAAATACACATGCTCATACATACATATATTTATATAGTATGCAATTATTTACACACACAAACACACATATACAGTATATATGTATACTTATATTGACCTGAATTCACACTCAGTTGAAGACAGGCAGGCAGAAAGCCACAGAAACAGCCCATTATAGAGAGAAGAGCAGACTGCATTTTCAAGCGGCCCCTTGTGAAGTTAAAATCACAGCACAGGGCCCACACTCCAATCTTTGCTTTTTATATTTCATCCCCCTCCACTGCCATAAAAAAA
>NW_007599335.1:0-352 GCF_000523025.1 Cynoglossus semilaevis | reverse complement strand
TGCCTGACTTCATTAGCACGTTACACTCTTAGCAGTTGTGATTGCATTATTAGAGATTGAAACCGGGTTTGTAGGTCACCAGTGTTCTTGACGCTCACTTTATAATGTCATTTCAAACCAGCTGGTTCGTCAGTAAGAAGGGATTTCAACTATTTGAGAAACGCAGTGACCGTGACAGAATCAGCTTCTTCCCGCCGCCGTTACCTTGGTGGAAGGATGACATCAACTCGGCTGTGGGTGATTTGACAAAGACGAATTAGGGAACGCTCCAGCTTTTCACCTGTGGAAATGTGTTTTTGACGATGACCAGGTTTCTCAGACTTGACCTACATTCTCCATCGGTGTGTGTGTG
>NW_007599334.1:0-352 GCF_000523025.1 Cynoglossus semilaevis | reverse complement strand
TGCTCCATTTTAACAGCTGTTACTGTTACCTCCAACGAAATTGTTTCTGGATGCACGGAAATTTGTCTGAGCGTCAGCGTCAGGTGATAAACTTCAGCTCGCTGATTGGTCGTGGTCCTAAAAATCCACTCTACCCTCCTGTCCAGGCAGAGACACAGTCGCTGAAGTGCTGCAGCTTTCAGCCTGTGCTGAGGGAGATATTCCCTTCATGAACACAGAGACAGGACAACACAGCCGTTCTGTTATAGGAATATATGACAATAACATGGTTTGAAGTACTCTGTGAGTATTTCCCTGTAGTAATCTCCACACTGTGTACAATCAGACCATGCAGTACCACATCTACCAGAAT
>NW_007599333.1:0-352 GCF_000523025.1 Cynoglossus semilaevis | reverse complement strand
CCCAACAACAACTGTATGTTTTAGGACTCTTCATAATATTATCAATTTGTAATATTTGGATCTGGTCTTTACAGTCACTTCTTCTACATCATATATTTTACTACATACTCTTCACCTTAATGACAAAATGACGAGAAATCAAATATTTAACATCAACTTAGCTTGGTATTTACTGCTGTCGTTGTATCAGTCAGGGTTAAATGACTTGTTCTGACTCTGATCTCTGATCTTCAGTCGTCTGTAGTGGCCACTGAATCACTCCGTACAGTGGCCACGATAAATTACAGCACAGCAGCAGCTGATTACGTCTCTGCCCTTGGTGTGAAGTCATGTCAAAGTGAGATTTTTCCTC
>NW_007599332.1:0-352 GCF_000523025.1 Cynoglossus semilaevis | reverse complement strand
GCGCTGCGACCAAGAGCTTTAGATGAGTTTACAGAGCAGTGTTGTAAATGCAAATTTATCTGCATAGACCAACATAACAGAACATGCAGTGCCTCGGTCCACTTTACACTGTGGAATTAGAATAATCCCTTTGTTCTGTCAGGGCCTCGGTCTGCATAAGAAACAACTCCAAATAACTCCGTTCAAAGCGGACGAACCCGCCCTTTAGCACTGTATGTTTAGCTTAATGTGTTGATTTAGCTGATTGAGCGTTGTCCCTGAGTTTCTGGCATCACTACATTGACTTGTCGTTTGCGCTTTGATGACTAATACAGTCACACTAGACCAGTACTTCTCAAATAGTGGGTCGGGC
>NW_007599331.1:0-352 GCF_000523025.1 Cynoglossus semilaevis | reverse complement strand
ACACACACACTCAGCCGTTCCATGTCCGTCCTTCTACACGTCAGTACTGCACGGCTGCATCAGTCAGCTCCTGTACTTGTAAATATTTCTCCAGATCAGAGGACGAGGGGAGGTGTGTGCCACGTTCTTCTCCTCTTCTCAGTGTCACTCATTCTTTACCTGTTCCTTCTTCAACACATCCTCCTGTCACAACTCAGGGTTTTTTTTTTCTTCCTTCATATAAATCTGTCAATCACCTCCTCTTCACTTTAACTCCCCTTTTTTGCCTCCCACTCCTGTAAATCATGAGACAGCAGAAGTGAGACAAACAGACAGAGAGAACCAGAGGCTGCAGTTTTATGACCTTTGACCT
>NW_007599330.1:0-352 GCF_000523025.1 Cynoglossus semilaevis | reverse complement strand
AGGGGGAGACAGAGGGGGGAGGCAGAGAGGGGGAGGCAAAATGTGACAGTGTGTTGTAAGCATTTTCTCTCCATCTAAAAAACCAGATGATTAGGAGATGATTTCCGACTAATACTTCGCTCTGATTACGATAACGTTTTCATACTAACGACATGCAAACACTGGACCATGGTACTGTGAGGCAACCAAACATCCCACTAATCCACCATACAGTCACAGGGTCATTATGAACAAGTACTTTTGGCTATAAATATGGCACACTGAGAGACAGTGTATTCCTAGATTTTGTTTGGATTAGAATTAAGGTCAGATTAGAGTTAAGATTAGGATGAGCTCCAAGGTCAGGGGTGTC
>NW_007599329.1:0-352 GCF_000523025.1 Cynoglossus semilaevis | reverse complement strand
TAAAATCACATCACAACAGTCAAAGTCTAGTAAAGGCCTCCTGGGGGCAGCACTGAGCAGAGCGTCTTCACTCTACCTTGGGTTTCCTCGTACTCCTTGGAATCAGGGGAGAGGTTGTTGAGGTAATCTGTGAGTGAAATACATCAAATAAATACACGAGAAGGTGAACGATGTCAGGACGTTTCGTCTTCATGACGTTTACTCACCCGTGAGGAGCATGCGGTACTGAGCGACTCGAACGATGACCTGTAGGAGCTGCTGTTTGACAGAATGATGTTGTTCCCCAGCCGGACTCTGCTGCAGACACAAACACAGCAAAGTCCAGTTGGAATGTCTTTATGAGACCAGAGAA
>NW_007599328.1:0-352 GCF_000523025.1 Cynoglossus semilaevis | reverse complement strand
TTTTTTTTTTTTCCGTGCAGATTTTCTCTGGTCCCAGGTCTTCACCCTGATTGGATGCTGATGTTGTTCTTCGCTCACACTCAACTGACTGTGACAGTGACGCTGGCTCTGCTGCTCGTTCCAAAGGTAAAACTTTGCACCCGCAGTTCACTAAAGTTGACATTTATGATAAACTTATTGCAGAGACGTTTAGCAGTACTTTTCAACAATTGTATTAATTTTCGGTAAGAAATATATTAGTTATTACTGTTGAACATTGTATTGGAAACTTTTTTTACTTTTGCTGTTTGTTTTTTTTTGTTAATTATGACATTTTTGGGGGTTTAATTTTGACTTAAATTGGCAAATAAAA
>NW_007599327.1:0-352 GCF_000523025.1 Cynoglossus semilaevis | reverse complement strand
TTTTTTTTTTTTTTTGGTCGCCTCCACAGAACTTTTTATTTAAACTCTGTAAAACACTTTCCTAAAGAAAACGCTATTCTCATTAAACACACAAAATAATCTTTCAAATCAGTTCAATTTCCCCAGGTGATTATCAACGTCCTGCCTTGATCTGTATTTTGTCTTTGACTCTCAGCAGGAGGAAACATTGTATTAAGATGAATGAAAATCATTAATTACAAAATACAGTATATTTAATGGTTTTTAATAGCCCCAAAATCCTATCAGCATATTTGTCATCTTTTACCGACTTTTGATCAACATTTGTGAACAGCTTATTGGTTGGAAGTGAATGTCAAATCCTCTGTGACAG
>NW_007599326.1:0-352 GCF_000523025.1 Cynoglossus semilaevis | reverse complement strand
GTGAGTTGTGACCAATGTGACGTGGAGTGAATTTAAATGACAAGGAACTTTTTACTGCCTTGAAATAAAGAGTTTTCTACTTTGAAAGATGAGTAAAAAATGTTTTCCAGCTAGGACATTTTTACACACAACCATGTGTCTTGATCCTTCGTAAGGCAGATTGTCACAAAAATTATTTATTGGGTTTATTTTTATGGTTGATGGATGAAGTCACCCTTCTTCAACAAGGGTTTGTTCAGGACGGTGGGTACATTTTCAGGAGACAAGACACTTTTTATATGTGGTCTACTTTTACTGTGTCCATCACCACAGCAGTGGAGAAATAATCTGGCAGTTTCTACCCCTGACGTCC
>NW_007599325.1:0-352 GCF_000523025.1 Cynoglossus semilaevis | reverse complement strand
TGTTGTTGTTGTTGTTGTTGTTATTTCAGGATCATTTGACAGCACACCGCAGGTCCGTGGTTGATGGTCGATTGGAAAACCAAATTGAGAACTTTTTGGGACCAGGCGTGAAGTAAATATGTTGCAGGGTGCCACAAATGTTGTAAATGTGCAGGCGGGAGACTTGTTATATCTGTGCCTGACAGAGTAAAGAGCAGCGCGGAGCCTGTTCTGCTCGTCTGTTGAGCAATACCTGTTTTGTCCTTCTCTGCAGTACACCGAAGTCGAAGAATGTGCACAGGGAGGTTGGGCAAATTTCCACCGTTTGTGAAAGCAGAATTTTAGCATTTTGAAATTAGCATCTCGTGTTCCC
>NW_007599324.1:0-352 GCF_000523025.1 Cynoglossus semilaevis | reverse complement strand
AAAAAACAAAAAAAAAAAAACATTTCAATACTAATGTGAGATGTAACACAAGAAGAGACATGTTATTAGTATTGGCATATTTGTGAGTCAGCACCTATTGAGTTTTAAACAATAATAAAAACTTCAGTTAATCCTGCAAGAAACAAATGACAGATTATTCAAGAAACAATTGTCTAATATTTTCCAAGTTTGTTCTGATTTAAGGGACTGAGTTGCTTGTGACCCCTAACCTTTAACAACAACAGTAGTTTACATAAAATCTGCTATATGAGCATGACACCGTCCTCACACATTGCTCCCCGGCTGCTTACAAGCTGCCCACTTCTCACCTTGGTGATGAGTTAAAAGCAGA
>NW_007599323.1:0-352 GCF_000523025.1 Cynoglossus semilaevis | reverse complement strand
GGGGGTGGGGGTGGTCTGTACTGACTGTGCACCGAATAGACCTATCTATGAATCATTAGAGTGGTGCACACCACACATCGCACACGTCAGTAGATAGAGAGAAGCCCTAACTGGACATTTCTTACCTCCACCTTCTCCAACTGATATTTCAAATATCTACTTATAATGAATACCACCTTCACTTCCTCATGTTTTTATTGGCTTTTCCCTAATAATAAAATCAAATTATAGGCTTCATAAGCCTATTAAGCAACAATAAGTAGTCAGCCATTTTACAAGTGGCTCCATTCTTGTCGAAAACGCCAGGTCTTCCCTTAACTTCACAGAGGAAACAAAGAAAACCCTCTTTTTT
>NW_007599322.1:0-352 GCF_000523025.1 Cynoglossus semilaevis | reverse complement strand
ATTTACAATCTAAATCCAAACCCAGTGTTCCAATGATGTCATTACTCTTGCAGACTCTAAGGATTATCAGTTGGTCACATGGTCCAGAGATCAGACTCTGAGAATTTGGAGGGTGGATCCTCAGTTACAGAGGGTCAGTGTGATGAACGAATACACAACCTTTCTGTTGCAATACAATATACATTATCCTAATTGATTATTGTTGTGCAGCTGTGCTTGAATGATGTCATGGAGGACCTCATGGCGGACATGTCTCTGAATTTGGACCTCAGCAATTCTTTGTCTTCCCAGGAGCCACTGAGTCAAAACAGCATAGTCCCCACCACGGGAAACCTCCGGGGTGAGATAAGAA
>NW_007599321.1:0-352 GCF_000523025.1 Cynoglossus semilaevis | reverse complement strand
AAAGTTATTTTTAATAATATGTACACAGTTGAGCCAGTTTATTTTCAGTTAAAAAAAAGGTTTTTGTCAAAAAAAAGGTTTTAAAGAGGATGAACAGTTAGTGTGCAAGAAACTGATAACCCACCAGCATCATTCTGTCATCCTCAACTTCCTGCAGAAGACCTGCAAACTCATGGAAGGACTCAGCTGGGTACAAATGACAAAAAGGTTAGTTAAGTTATCTCACCACAATACTATTATCCAATAGTTTCATTTAAGCACCAACAAAGAGATAAACACACACAAGAACACGCACAAACGAGTCAAACTACATATCTTTAGCATCTTTTTAACACCTACACAGGAACTATAT
>NW_007599320.1:0-352 GCF_000523025.1 Cynoglossus semilaevis | reverse complement strand
ATCTTATATTTGATAATTACAGGGTAGCTGTTGATAAATTATGATTAATCATGATTGATCTTAATCCTTATTACTTCAAATTAATAAATAAGATAAATTAATTTACCAAACAAAATTTGTAAATTGCTGGAACAGAATAATCCTATGATAATGTCTTTTTCTGTAATTTAATGAGGGCCCGTTTGTCTCCCCCTACCTGTAGCCCTGAACCAGTAGATGTTTGTGTTCACACAACCACGACTAATCCAAATGTTGGAAAACCAACCAAACAAACCGAGATGGTATCTTAAGTGAAAATGTTTTCCCCACAATGTGTGTAAATAACGACATGTGTATCTATAGAGCTACAAAA
>NW_007599319.1:0-352 GCF_000523025.1 Cynoglossus semilaevis | reverse complement strand
ATATATATATATATACATACAGTAAATGGTCACTATAACTCTCTATAGAATTTCATTTATATTTTATTTTTTTCATTGTTTCACTTACTCATGATCTCCCAGTAATACCCTCTAGCTCTAGTGCAAATATTGATCTTTTTTTCGACACCAGTCGACACCAACAACTTCCTGCTTCCGATACCGATAATATATGAAAAACTAGTAAGCCAAAGTGTACTGAAGATATATCATTCAACACCATAAACAAAACCAAAAACAACTGTGACTCTTCAAATGAACGAAATATCGGCAAGACTTTGAAACAAAAACATAAAAAATAAAATAAATAAATAACAAGTGATATAGTGCATTA
>NW_007599318.1:0-352 GCF_000523025.1 Cynoglossus semilaevis | reverse complement strand
TTCTAAGTTCCTCAGTAAAAACACACATAGGCACAAAAACCCACCTTTTCTCATAAAGTTTGATAAAGTTTCAGCTGAGCTTTTTCCAGTGTTTTACTATTTTTTGTGTGCACCAAACATTAAGGAAGAAATTTGAATATACCCATCAAATACATTTGTAGCTCAGTAGTTGTGTCTTGACACACAAGGCCATTTAGTAACAAAATGCTGAGCTGACAAAAGGCA
This sequence comes from Cynoglossus semilaevis, assembly GCF_000523025.1. Lineage (NCBI taxonomy): Eukaryota > Metazoa > Chordata > Actinopteri > Pleuronectiformes > Cynoglossidae > Cynoglossus > Cynoglossus semilaevis. The sequence continues at coordinate 127 of NW_007599318.1, read as the reverse complement.
GCCTGTGGTCTGAACACATGGTTCGATGCCCCGTGGTGCTGCTCCTTCCATGGTTACAATGCATGACAGTGTAAAACAAACTCTGCAGAAGTAGGAATTAATAATGTCTGCCACCATGGTACCAGAG
>NW_007599317.1:0-352 GCF_000523025.1 Cynoglossus semilaevis | reverse complement strand
GATCTGCTGGAGCCGTGTCAAAAACTGTCACATAAAAAAAAAAAAAAATGTTTTGATCCTTTGATCCTTTGTGATTTCCTTTGATGTCCAGATAAAAAAATGTTAGCAACATGCTGCGGACCAGGTGTAACTCCAGCAGATGTTCTGCTGCAGCTGGAACCCTGACGTCAGGCGCTTCACTTCCACCGCGCTGCCTCTAATTGGCCGGTTCCTTTGTTGTCTTCTTCCAAATGAATCATTTCACCGGCCAACCAAATCACTCCGCCATGTGTCGTGGTACGTTAGAGAACGACAACGTGGTCCAAGGCTGGGACACGGACGAGGAAAGAAGCCCGATGTGTGTGTGTGTGTG
>NW_007599316.1:0-352 GCF_000523025.1 Cynoglossus semilaevis | reverse complement strand
GTGGGGCTTGCCCCACTATTTGAGAAGTACTGTGGTACACCAAGATGCAAGACTCCCAGTATGACGTCGAGTCCGCATTGTCAACTCATCCCATTTCCCATAACGATGGACATGAGGACAGGTCCATTCACCAGCTCGGGGCTCCCGTCTTCCTCTCAAACCTCGGGTTTCTCATAGGGCGGGGCTCCTTAGCGCTAACAGCTGACGCCGATGTAAATGCCGGCATTAGCTGTTAGCACTGTGGAGCACTAATGCCAACCATCACTGGTGTAAACACTAGCTGTTAGCAGCATTAGCTGTTACCTTAGAAATGAACTGTTTTAATGTCTATGTAGGTTCTCAGTCATCCAGG
>NW_007599315.1:0-352 GCF_000523025.1 Cynoglossus semilaevis | reverse complement strand
TCATTTTGGCCATAATCGTGCAGCCCTTTTTGCGGCCGAGACCATTCACAATTCGCTCCTTTAAAATGTGCCACTTTGAAGACACCCGGGGAGTCCTCCTTACCCATTGTAGTCCCTGCTGGAGCTGCCAAATGGTTTTCGTGGCCTGCTCCAGCTGAGCACTGGCCTCCTCGCTCTGCTGTTTGACTGTAGCAAGCTCCCGCTTGACTAGGTAGTTCTCTTCTGCCTCCTGAGCGCGAGTCACTTGTCCCTTTCAGTATAACCAACCGAATAAAGCATGGTGGAGTTAGCAGAAGAAGAAGAAGAAGTTACGTAAGAGAAGGGTACCAGTAGGCACAATTTAGTGCCGAAG
>NW_007599314.1:0-352 GCF_000523025.1 Cynoglossus semilaevis | reverse complement strand
TATCGCCAAAAAGTTAATATCGGACATGCCCCACTGTCACTGCCGAGCAATCGATCAAAATGAAACAAATTGTTCAGTAAGACAAATGATAAAAATCAATAAAAAGCAGAAGAAAGAAATAGATGAATTAAAATTTTCTGCAGTGTTTACGGCGCGTAGCTGAACATAAACTGAACGGCGCTTTTACACTCATGGCAAGTTTTAATTACAAAATAAAACTCCCCTCCTGCTTTTCATTAAACAAAGTGTCACTTGAACTCAGTATCACTATTTCCATGTTTCATTAAACAAATGATCACACACAATGTTGGTTACATCACTCTCGACAAAAAGAAAAAGAAAAAGAAAAAAA
>NW_007599313.1:0-352 GCF_000523025.1 Cynoglossus semilaevis | reverse complement strand
TGACAATAGAACGTTGTTCCATACATAAATTCCGGTGCACACGTAACGATCAGTAAAAGGCTCAATAACGAGCTACTTACTAGAATTAACTGCGAAATGTAGCATGGCCTGACACTTGTGATTGAAAGTGAATAACCTCTCGGCGACCGATCCCTTCTTTAACCTGCTCCCCTTCCTCTCTGGGAATAAGTCGTATCCGTAATCTTCATTTTCTTTGGTTTGGTCCATTGTGACGAACGTCAGTTCGTCAAGTCCCCTCGGTTGGCTTTCCCTAGCTAGCAACAGAGGTCGACAGTTTCTGCAGATCACGTGGTCACTGTAGGTCAAAAGTTATGTTTTATTTTTTATTTTA
>NW_007599312.1:0-352 GCF_000523025.1 Cynoglossus semilaevis | reverse complement strand
GATCATCTTAAAATTATAATTATTTTATTCTGGAGCACTTTTATGTTTGAGCTAATTTGAGCTAGCATTTCTGGCTAATTGTGGGCTTTCTCCTAACCTTTAATGCAACATTTTAGATGTTTTTTAGCATACATTTAGCTAAAATAATTATTTTTAATGTTGAGATTGAAACTTTACTTGATATTAACAGGAGACTTTTGACAATTTTTAAAGAATCTCAGCTCCTTTTGACCCAGGTTTCTGCTCCGTTCTGACCCCAGTGTTAAGTCTGAGAGGTGACCCAGACCAACATCAAGGTGAGTCCAAGAACCACATTTTTATCACCACCTCCACCTGGTTCTTCCTCAGCAGC
>NW_007599311.1:0-352 GCF_000523025.1 Cynoglossus semilaevis | reverse complement strand
TGTCACTTGGGCGATGCTGTCGAACAGCACTCTGGGAGGACTGCTGTTACTGGTGACAAAAGTACAGTGTCCATCAGGTGTGAAGATTTACTTTAAAGATGATGTGACACACTGATTTGATGATAATTAGGATAAGTAGTTTAAATTTATAATCACCTTTCAGGGCTCACTGTACATAACCCAATGAAAAACAAATAAATAAACAAATAAAATACAACAGATGATAAGGCGGAAGTTGCGATATCTATGCTTGTCTGAAGAGGTGGTTTTTAAGGTGAGATTTATGGTGGTTTGAGAGTTGTAGATAGTTCTGAGAGGGTGATCCTGCGGCAAGGGGCCGATCAGCTGAAGG
>NW_007599310.1:0-352 GCF_000523025.1 Cynoglossus semilaevis | reverse complement strand
TATTTCCATGAAATACTAAAGTTCACAAACGGCCTGCAGTGAGCTGTAAAAGAGTCGACCTGCGTTGAAGACCAACTGGACATCATGACCACCTGACCATCACCTGAGACTGTGTTTGTGTTGTAGGTGGGACACCTTCACGCTGGTTGTTCCAAGGAGGTGACCGTGACCTTCAGGTCCAGGCAGCCAGTGACTCTGAACAATCAGTCCATGATGTTCAAGTTCTGTCAGCTGGACTACCAGGAGCCCATAGACCAGGTGCCAGACTGGGACGACAAGAGGAAGACGATGGAGTTGACCAGCGCCTCAGAACTGACTTCAGAGACACAGTCTCAGGCGCCCATGAAGGTAC
>NW_007599309.1:0-352 GCF_000523025.1 Cynoglossus semilaevis | reverse complement strand
ACAGTACAGTACAGTACAGTACAGTAATACCTGGTCTGTGTCTGTACAGGAGACGAGATCCTGGAGCTGAACGGAGAGTCTCTACACGGTCTGACTCACGACGAAGCTTTGCACAAATTCAAAGTGAGAAAAATGAAACCACTGAGTCAACTGACTCGATTGTTTTATCAAACCCAAGCAAATTAAAACAAACTTTTGTGTTTTCTGCATGCCTAGAATTTGAACAACTACTACAATACCACAGACTAGCAGAGTGCAAAGTCATAAAAATGTTATTTTGGTTGTTGGGCATTGGTGCTACGAAAAATAAATTTACCTAAAATGGAAGAATTATCTTTAAACCAGGGGTCAC
>NW_007599308.1:0-352 GCF_000523025.1 Cynoglossus semilaevis | reverse complement strand
TGAAAAATAACAAAATTAAAAACCAACACGACTCCTTTTCCAACTCCCACTTCTCAGTGATCCTTCACCTGTGAAGCTCTCTGTCATTGGTATGTACTGAGTGTAACTGCTTCCAGGCTGAAACAAACTGAACATCTCAAATAACTCCTGCTTCCACAGCCCTAGTGGTCAAATCATTAAATACATTAATTTAAATGAAAAACAGGCAGCGACAGACTCTATACAGGGAAACTATACATTATTAATGTCAGTGGTAACATATACTGCAGTATGATGTATTTGTAATGCAGTATGTGTAATATGTTAAGATGGACAAGGCTGGGTTTATTAACATTAACATTAACACTAACAG
>NW_007599307.1:0-352 GCF_000523025.1 Cynoglossus semilaevis | reverse complement strand
TTTTTTTTTAATTTCAGTTTCTGTGAAGAGTGTGAAAGGCTCCAGAGATGCGATCATAGCGATTGGTTAACCTACACAGGAGCTGTTTAATCAGCTCCGGTGCATTCGGCGTCTTCGCTGTATTTCAAGTTTTCCCTCTCCCCACTTGACATAGTCAAAGATCTGATTTTTGAAAGGCGCTGACTCTGCTGACTGCTGCTTCCAGCCAGTGTGTGTTCTCCATCTCACCCCTGTGACAACAGACTGATTACAACCTTAGAATTATTTGTAGGAGCAATACATTTTAGTTATGGGCCACCTTTTAGAAAGCAGCCAGAGATTTGTACGGAAAGATCAATCGGGGGGGGGGGTT
>NW_007599306.1:0-352 GCF_000523025.1 Cynoglossus semilaevis | reverse complement strand
GAGATTTGATCCAGACACCCTCCAATTAGAAGTCCAATCCTTCAACCACTAGGCTCCCCAACTGAAAGAGTTATTAAAATAACACATATATGCGGTATTTATTGCTTTATGTTGGATGACCAGATATCCATCTGAGGCTATCGTGAAAAATACAGTCCACTATTAGCTCATCGCAAGGAGAGACAAACACAGACAACACAGGAAATATTAGTAGAAGACATAAATGTCCCCGAAAAGTATATTTAAAGAAATAAAACCATCTTCTAGGTTCAAGATACTCAATTTATTCCTTCAATATTAAACCCTGGCCAGTTCAGTTGAATATGACCCTGATATACCCACAGGAATTAAA
>NW_007599305.1:0-352 GCF_000523025.1 Cynoglossus semilaevis | reverse complement strand
TTCTGGAATATTCTCTCCTCCTTCTTGTTGTGTATGTATATTTGTATATTTGTACATGTAGTCATAATGTCATAAAAATAGAAAGTTTTTCTCTTTTTTGGGAACATAATGAAGTGGGTCTCGACTTCCTGGTTACTGGTGTGGAGTTCTGTAAACATTTATAGTGAGGACGGAGCGCCACTGTGTTGGAGAATGTCTTAAATGAACAGACGTTCTTTTATTACAGATGAGCTCATGGCTGTTAGAGAAACGACCTGAACTAACCTCCACTCCGTGTCTTTAATCCTCCACAGCAGGGGGCAGTACGTTTCGTTAATTGTCACTAATAGGAAATGGACTGCGAGCCAAGAAA
>NW_007599304.1:0-352 GCF_000523025.1 Cynoglossus semilaevis | reverse complement strand
AAAAAAAAAAAGGGATTTTGTCAGGACATGGAGAAACGGTCTGGGTGCAAATAAAAGCACCTACAGTTTGGCTGCAAGTTATTCTGTCAAGATAAAGGTCGATATGAAAATAAAGAATGCAAATAATTTCTAATGTAAAAAGATATGAACTCTACAACATTTCATAATATCCATTTGACACAAGACGACAAATATCCCACCATCAGTCCTTTAGTGTAACCTCTGACCCCGGTACTGTAGTACTGTACAATTGTACTGTAGTTTATTTACAGTCAACGTTTTCTGTTAATATCCTTTAAAAAGACTGGAACTCTGTTACAGAACACAACATTTTTACTGATGATTTTTGGGC
>NW_007599303.1:0-352 GCF_000523025.1 Cynoglossus semilaevis | reverse complement strand
TTCTTTTCTCTGCTGCAGGAGTGCGGCTGTATTGTGAACTTTTACCCTCAACTTTTCTTCTCTCATCTCCACAGCTTTGGAAATTAAGTTATTCTCATCTGGCATCCCTCCCCCGATCACAAAGAAAGCAGTCAAGCTAAAGATATGAAAGCACCAACCACAACAACCCCAAGCAAACCCCCCTCCAATAAGCATGCCATGTTTCTTATGCAAATGCCACAGAGAAGCACTTACAAGAGGACTTTTAAAAAGTATGGAGACCCCCGTCAATGAGGCTGGCTATTATAATGCTTACTTGCTCATTTCTGTGGGTCAGCTGTGAAGGAATGGAGCTGCCAATCATTTTCACATG
>NW_007599302.1:0-352 GCF_000523025.1 Cynoglossus semilaevis | reverse complement strand
AATCCCAGCAGTCATCGGGTGAGGGCGAGTACAACCTGGACAGTTCACTAATTAATCACAGGGTCAGATGTAGAAACAAAAATCAATTCACGTTCATATATACTGTATGACAAACCTACAGTGTCCATAAATCCTAATCCTGGACTGTGGGGGGAAACTGGAGAACCCAGAGAAAAACCCTGCACATACAGGGCAAACATGGAAACTTATTTAGAAAGACCATCAGACCATCAGTTTTTTGCTGTAGGGCAAGAGCAGCGACCACTCTCCATCATGGAAACGTTTAGGTTCTATTATCAACGCAGTTTTGCAAGATTATAGAAAGTACACAGTCTGAGTATAAACAGAGACT
>NW_007599301.1:0-352 GCF_000523025.1 Cynoglossus semilaevis | reverse complement strand
GTCCATAGAGAAAATGGGTGATTTTAGCTGTACACTGCTGGGTCACTACTACTACAGAAAATGTGTCCAAATTTGAGACAAATTTTCAGACAATCAGACAATCAAACCTTCTGATTATGTTTAGCCTTTGTTGGCTAACTACTAAGTGCGGCACACTTCTACAGCTCTCTTTTAGCCTGTAGCTGCTAACTGCTAGTTGTCCTGTTAGTTTAGTCAGCAGGTAATAAACGTCATGAGCAGAGTAAGGTGTCTCAGTGATCTAGAACAGACCCACACAGAACCAAGTCTACCTACAGGGAAGTGTGTGTGTGCACGAGATAGCGATTATACATGTATATGTATCATAATGGAG
>NW_007599300.1:0-352 GCF_000523025.1 Cynoglossus semilaevis | reverse complement strand
AGGGTTTATAGTTCCAAGGTGCAAAATAAAGACGTTTGGGAGCAGCTTTATCCCAGCTGCTATTATGTTTCTGGATAAATCACGACAGCTTTTAGTCTCAGAGTGTTCATGTGTAGAGTTCAGACGTGTCCACCAAGAGCAGCGCTCTGCTCAGAGTCATGTCTTTAACTGGGTTTTAATGTGGTTTTTGGATCCAGTTCTTTTTTTTTTTAATTCTGTGGCTGCAGAAAAAACAAATATCAGCAGCTGCAAATAGAATAGAATAGAATATCTGGGATTATTTTAGATTTGTCTTTGGGTGATTAGGATTACTGTTAAGTAAGCCCAGAGAAGAAGAAGGAGGAGGAGGAGG
>NW_007599299.1:0-352 GCF_000523025.1 Cynoglossus semilaevis | reverse complement strand
TATCATGTTTATATAACAACATGGCGTAACAGTCGAGCTGTTTCCAAAACAAAGCCGACTTCAGCAAAGTCGCAGATTTACATTTGGGCTCAACTGAAACTTCCTCTCCTCCTGTGAACTTCATTTTCTCACCCTCTTCTTCTCACTCTCAGTATTCCCGACTCCATCTGTCCCACCTTTCGCCTTATCTCATAACAACTCCCCCAACGTACCCATCTGCTGCGCCCTCCCTCGCTCTTTGGGTAGTTGCCGTGGTAACCCAGTGTTTTGCCTTCCTTTCCACATGCACACGTCCCAGGGACGTGTGACACATACTGTACACATTTACATACAGGGACGCCGTCCTCCACCA
>NW_007599298.1:0-352 GCF_000523025.1 Cynoglossus semilaevis | reverse complement strand
TTTTTTAATTACTTCAAAATACTTTATCTTTCACAATAAAAGCATGTCATTAGGCTGTTTTCCTTTTCGCACACACAAACCGCAAAGCAGGACATTCCTACTTAGCAGAATTCCAGAGAGTTGTTTGGTAGTACGAACACCAAAATTTTGACATTTAAATTGTTTTAGTGGGCGTAAAGGACAAGAGTAAGGCTGTGCGGTATTTGTTAGTATTAAAGTCGTGTGTTTGCCGGGGCACTGAATGTTTATATTCCACTTATGTTTGCTTGTGGAATTAGGTCAGTGAGGAAGTGAGTTTTGGGAGTGTGTGTGGGTCTGCACGTGTCTGTGTGTGTCCCTGTGTGTGTGTGTG
>NW_007599297.1:0-352 GCF_000523025.1 Cynoglossus semilaevis | reverse complement strand
AAAAAAAATCAATTATGACCCATGTATGTTCCAAAAAATGTAATAACTAAATGACAAGTGCACAGAAAATAAACGTTGCGCACGCCGCCTGGAAAGATTCTTGAAGGTGTCCAGGTGTCATGCCACCTTAAAGATTATTTAAGGTTGTATGCCAGACGCCTTAAAGAATCTTTAAGACCTTAAAGAAAAGTCTGTTCTTTATTAAAGACGGGTGCCGTTCATTGAGGATTTTGTTTTAATATTTCTATTATTACTGAATAAGCTACAGTAGCTTTTGTTTATTACGTGCGCTATTTCTTTTTTAATATGCGCTCTGCTGCTAAGAACTTTAACGTTTAAAAAAAGGCATGAA
>NW_007599296.1:0-353 GCF_000523025.1 Cynoglossus semilaevis | reverse complement strand
CTGCACTTGGTTAACCTGTGGTGTGTGCATGATGTAGTTACTGAGTGGAACTAGCCAAAAGCAATATTTGTTCAGCTGAGCAGGTAGTACTGCAAAGTGGTACTTGAATAGTGAAAATGCAACATGTCCTCAGATATTTAAATATTCATTCCTGACCCGAACAACCCTCTGAATCTTACTAATGTTATATTGATATATTCAAATATTTGAAGTGCTATGCTACCTTTTGCTCTCTAACTCTGTTTTATTTGGTGCTACTTTTTGGACAGCAACGTTTGTGCATCTTCTGTATTTAGTCTGAGGGCAGTGCTACAACATTTGAGACTGTAAATTAAGAGACTGGAGGTTGGTGA
>NW_007599295.1:0-353 GCF_000523025.1 Cynoglossus semilaevis | reverse complement strand
CTCTCTCTCTCTCTCTCCAGGGTTTGCTTGTTCGGTGTGCTGGCTCTGATTATTAGCTGGGTCTCCCTCGGGCTGGAACTGGCCGTCTCTGTGGTAAGCATCTCCAGTCGAGCACGGTGCTGTTTCCCAGGTGAAGCTGCCTCATTCCGGTGTGTGCGTAACACAGTAGGACAAATATTGATTGCAGAATTGGGAATTTAGTGAAGGGAGATACAATCTGTCCTGTGATAGGAATGAAAAATGAAAGAAAAACTTCAGTATGAAGTTTTGGGTCTGGGTGTAGAACATTTTTGATAATCATTGTGAATATAACAACCAAAATTAGATCTGACTGACGTTAAACTGGCATTTTT
>NW_007599294.1:0-353 GCF_000523025.1 Cynoglossus semilaevis | reverse complement strand
ATATATTTATATATATATTTTTTATATTTTTTCAAATATATGCATATATGTGTACATTTATATAATGAGAGTTTTTTTATTTTTTTTTATTTAAGATATGTGCTCTTGGTACTTACCAAGGTAACATAACAACTTTTTATTTATTTATGAATGAATCCTATGGTTCAGGTTTTTAGCTACCCATTGTAAAATACAAATTGTAATATTTGTCACAAACAAAACCTTCTTTTTATATACAGTAAATACTGTCAATATTTCAAATAATAACAACTCGTGTACAGCTATTTCCCTGTCAGATTTGGACCAAAACATGGTCAAAACACACATTTTCTTTTCTTTCTTTTTTTCTTCTT
>NW_007599293.1:0-353 GCF_000523025.1 Cynoglossus semilaevis | reverse complement strand
GTTTCATCACCCAGACGGGGCTCTTTAGAGTTAGTGTGAAGACACCTGTGTTTGTATTTTATTTACATTATTTTTTTATTATTATTTTTGTTAAATATGACTCTATTGACAGTTTAATTGTGTTTCTCTATTTATGAATGCATTCGTGTGCTATTTATGAAACAAATAAAGACCATGCCTTCGGCGTCACTAGCCTTCCTACGTGTTTGTTTTGGCCGATAACGAACCAGTACAGTTGCATTTTTTTTCCAAGACCCATCCATTCATTCTCTGCCGTCTAATTCTTTACTAAGGGTGGGGGGTGGAGCTAATTTCAGCACGATTCTTTTTATTTCCTTTTCCTCCCAGCAATA
>NW_007599292.1:0-353 GCF_000523025.1 Cynoglossus semilaevis | reverse complement strand
AAAAGTAACCCTTCAATTTTCATTCATTTTTGCAACTTGAAAAATAAACTGTGTGTTTATGCATTTGACGCATAAACCAACTTGTTTATAAATGTGTGCAGGGTCGGTTTGTGTCGTCGAGAGATGAAATTAAAACATACTTTATATAATTGGCGTCTGTGTGTGTAATTAGCCACAGCGTGTGTGTCTGACTAACAATGAAACTCAGACACAGCTATAGGTGACGGAGGATGTTAGGAGGAGGATGGCGTTGGAGGCGACCGTCTCGCCCTGTAGGGCTCGTTTACGTGACAGCTTTGTGAATGATGTGGTAGCTGCAGCAGCCCACCTCACGCAGACACACACACACACAC
>NW_007599291.1:0-353 GCF_000523025.1 Cynoglossus semilaevis | reverse complement strand
TGGTTCAAGGGTTAAAACTTTTAATTGGTTTTTAAATCATGGATTAATAACAGGAAGTAACATTTTAATTCACTTCCTGAATTATACCTGACCAGACTCACCTCTGGGTCAGAGATTTTCCAGCTTTGGCTCATCATAATTTAGGCTCTTTGTTTGCTCCAGGCTAAAACTGCCTGTGAATTATTATCCATTTCTGCACTACTCTAATAATCCACTAGAGGGAAATAACATTCGCTTTGAACTCTCCCTTAAAACACCCCAGGAATTTCTCTCTTTTTCGTCAGTGCATTTTATTTTATATATTATTTATGTCACAGTAATAATAATACATTAAAGTCTGAAATGATTTGAAA
>NW_007599290.1:0-353 GCF_000523025.1 Cynoglossus semilaevis | reverse complement strand
TTTTTTTTGATAATAGGGAAAAAGCTCTTCCTTCCAGACTGTTGACCTGCAGTGTAATTTAGCACTTTTCATTGTACAGGCTAAAACATTGTTAAATCCAAACAAAAATGTGTTTACCTTGAAACAGAACCATCCTGTCATGTACTCCATCAATACATGGCTTGCCCCTCTTTTACAAATGTTTGTCTTACCAGCTTTCCCTCCTGCTTATTTCAGGATCCCTACAATGTGGGTAAATCAAAGGCATACCTTGGCACTAAGGAAGAGCCCAACATTGTTCCCTCCATCACCAACAAGAGGATTGTGGGATGTATCTGTAAGTGTTTTATATATTTGTTTTAAACAAACAAACA
>NW_007599289.1:0-353 GCF_000523025.1 Cynoglossus semilaevis | reverse complement strand
AAATAGATCTAATCATTCTAATCATAGACTAATCATTTAATCAATTAGTCAGGAAATGACTTGCAGGGAGACATTATAAGCTTCACATGAGCTTTTTGAAACGACTAAGAAAGCATGAACTGATTAATTGAAAATATATGTAAGAAATATAAGATGAAGGCCTTTACTTTTCATCCATCTGAGTTCGCATTTTCTTCAGCTTCTGCATGATGCTGCTGGTCTCACTCCCAGAGACGGAGAGTGAGGGAGAAGGGCTGCGGTTTTCATCAACACGTCTCTCTCTAGTGGGAGAGACTGGCTCCGACGCTGGTGTTTCTGATGCAAGCAGCTCCTTAACAAAGAACGGAGAGAAA
>NW_007599288.1:0-353 GCF_000523025.1 Cynoglossus semilaevis | reverse complement strand
TGTGTAGCATAGATGCACAGTTTTACTTATCTAATCATGCCTGCAAGAACTTCCTGTTAAATATGTTAAATCATAGTCTATACTAATGGAAGATTAATGAATAATTATCTTGTACTTACGGCTTTTTCTACTCGGTTTGTGAGACTTTTATATTTCACACTGTTGGTGTCATTTAGCTCATCTGAATATTCCTCGTTTAACAGTCCTACTGTCATACTGTAAATATGTCCAGAAGAAAATGCAGTTGTTTCTGTCTTATTTGTGGGGGCTGGTGTTGTGGATTGAGATTCTGCAGTTTCTGTTGTTTGTGGGACTCGTGTAGTGGTTGTTATAGTTGGTGGCGTGCTTGTTGT
>NW_007599287.1:0-353 GCF_000523025.1 Cynoglossus semilaevis | reverse complement strand
AAAAAAAAAAAAAATTGCTTCTTGAGCTTCCAAAGCAATTAAACAGGGAGGTAGAGTTTAATAAGTCCCAGAAGTTATCAACGTGAAGCTTCAAAAGATGCACATAATGAGACAAGGGTGAGTGTGTGGCAAATTTGAGATTAGGGGTGAGGAGCCTTTATCAGCACTTAAACACAGACTGAGCCTCAGATAATGCCGTTACCTGATAATGGCACAGTATCAGCTGATGCAGTGCAGGGAAACTATGAAATAATATAATGTGTACACACACATATATATGTATGTATTAGTAATGCACCAAAATTAAAATTCCTGGCCAAAACCGAAAAAACTGAAGATGAGGGAAACCAAAG
>NW_007599286.1:0-353 GCF_000523025.1 Cynoglossus semilaevis | reverse complement strand
GCTATCACTAACTGTCTGCGTGAAAGCTGATGTCATTCGCTCAGTCTTAGCAGGCGACAGTGTGACTGCGGCCCTGGGTAAACTGAGGAACTACCGGTTAAATATGGAGCTCTACATCAGGAGCCCTGTAGTGAAATAACTCCCTCATTCACTTTTTCACCCGACGGTGTCGCATTCATTTTGCTGGTAGTCCACTTCATAATAGTTTTTATACAAATATCAGAATAATCTAGAAAATTACTACGATATTGAAGTAGCGAATATATATATATAATTTCTGGACTTGGACATGAATTTGAATATTTTAGAGACTGCTGAATTGACATTTAAATAACTTCTCACTTTTCTCATCA
>NW_007599285.1:0-353 GCF_000523025.1 Cynoglossus semilaevis | reverse complement strand
TGTCTTCTCACCTGAGTGTGTCATGACAGAAGGTTGTGTCAGAGGAACCAACCAATCTCAGCTGACATCAGGCTGAATGTGGAGCATTAAAAACCTGGTCAGGTCTCTGGTCAATAACAGATCCACATGTGCTGACTAAGAACTGTTCAAACTCACATTTTACAGTCTCTGGTTAATAATCTGTGTTTATTACTGAGAGAAATGCCTCCCACACACAGGGAAGGTAGAGAGGAAGACTGATAACCAGTAACCAATCCCTGACCTTTATCACCATTTGAGTCTGATCAATCCTTATATGGTCAAAGTGGAATATTCCTGATACAGGGATGTTATAAAGTCAGTGACCAGGACTG
>NW_007599284.1:0-353 GCF_000523025.1 Cynoglossus semilaevis | reverse complement strand
ACAGATATTAGAAAACAGATGGAGGCAGGAGAGGAACATCAGACACACTTCAATAGTATTTGTTTTTTTATTTGTCTCTCTCTCTATCTCTAGTATTTTGAGTTCTTTTTAATGTAAATCTTCTTTTTTTACAGTTCTACAAAAGAACAACCAAAGATGTATGTGCTGATATCATGCATTCATCGCTAATACCACAAATCCTGCAGTGTATATTTAACAACATGCAACATGTTAAGAGTTTAAAAAAAGAATTGTAAGTAAAATTGCTAAAAATTAACCCAAAACGGACAAGCTAGGTAAAAGTAGACTAAATGCTAAACATGAGGGAGGCACCAAGCAGCTAAATAAATAAA
>NW_007599283.1:0-353 GCF_000523025.1 Cynoglossus semilaevis | reverse complement strand
TTCATTTTATGAAGTCGTCTGATGTAATGACAGTATCAGTGAGAAGATATTTGTATCGGAGAAATATGACTTTTTTTTGTGTTTGACTTGAAACAACGTTCTGTCAATAAGAGAGAGAATATCAAACCAACGGTAAGATTCTTTCTGCTTGGTGTCCTCGTAGTGATTCCGGTTGAGTTTGCACGCCTCACAGAGCAGTGACACCTACATAACACTGCCTTCCAGTTCATTGAATATGTATTAAAAACATAGTACCAGCCAACACACATGTAAAAATACTCTGAACTCGTATCGCTTTATCTTTAGAACACAGGTGGAAGGAAGAGGACTTGGTTCCGGAAGGTTTCAGGTTT
>NW_007599282.1:0-353 GCF_000523025.1 Cynoglossus semilaevis | reverse complement strand
ATAAGAATAATAATTTGGAGGCCAACTTAAACTTGTTCAGGTGCAATAATTGGCCCACATACCAGAACTTGGACAGAGTTAAATTAGAGAAGAAGAAAACAATATTAGAGAAAGAACACCTCGTCATCTGTACGTCTCTCGAACCTGGGGTTTCTTTTATTTTTGATCCCCTGTGTTTACCGACAAGTCACAGTGTCAATATTTTTTCGTCCACACAGGGCCTCGGCCAGTACAAACAGGAAGTGTCCGTTCTTACCTTATAGACTTGTCCATAGGTGCCATTTCCTACCAGTTCCACCAACTCAAAGATCCCAGCAGGATCCTGGGGAAAGAGAGAAAAAAAAATCACATTA
>NW_007599281.1:0-353 GCF_000523025.1 Cynoglossus semilaevis | reverse complement strand
AAAAAAAAAACGGCTAAACTCTGTTCAAAAAGTCAGCAAAATCCATGTTTACAGTGTGAGTGTGATTTGATCGAAGTCAAATATTGCCTGTGTCCACTTCTTTAAACAGCACTAACTTTAACTGCCATGTCATTCATGTGCAACTTTGTGTACGTTGAGTTAAAAGGTGCGTCGGTTTTTGTTCCAACCTCGGAGAGTTTCTGTAATTTTCCTACCAGTTAACCCCACCCAACACTAAAGGCTAATACCTGATCTGCAGGGATCGAGAAATGTGTTTGTTTAATTGAGAACAAAAATGTTTTTACAGGATGTTTCATGCTTTGCAAGAACTCTTGTGTCGAACTCCTGAGAAG
>NW_007599280.1:0-353 GCF_000523025.1 Cynoglossus semilaevis | reverse complement strand
TGTTTACTGCGTGAACATTTTTTTTTTCTTCTTTAAGATCTCAACTCCACAGTCAGTTTTTCTCGCGTGGATCTTCCTAATAAAACTCCCTCCCTCGTTGTGATCGCCCCTTTGAGTCGATCGCCGTTAAAGTTTTCCCTTTGACAGCTCTATCTTCTGAATACGCTCACAGTTGTTTGTCTTTCATCCATACTGGTGGTCCCTCTGCACTGTTCCTCCTGCAGGCACCCCCTTCTCTTCCTCAGTCAGGATGTGGGAGAACCGGGAGAACCGCCGCCACCATCATCACCCCCCGCCCCCCCCTTCCCCGAGTGTTCAAACAACAACACAACATGGGTCATTAGATGATGAAA
>NW_007599279.1:0-353 GCF_000523025.1 Cynoglossus semilaevis | reverse complement strand
TTATATATATATATATTTTATATTTTATATATATTATATTTTTTTATATATTTTTTTTAATTTGGTCATTATTTCAGATTATTATTTTTTTATGTATAAGGTGTATTTTAGAAACCTTTGAGCTGTTTTATCTATGTTATAGGGTTTTGATATATAAATTCAACAAATTAAATTTATAGTTCACTAAATTTAATTTAAATTTTAAAGTTATATATATTTTTTTAAACTAACTTTTCACCAGTTCTGGTCCGTTTTTATTACCAATTTTTGGCTAAAAACATATTATATTATATATATTACAAACTAATTCGGCATAACTTTGGTCTAATTTTAAGCACATGCTTTTTTTTTTT
>NW_007599278.1:0-353 GCF_000523025.1 Cynoglossus semilaevis | reverse complement strand
CAAATATTTTATTTCTCTAGAAGATTGAATGTTTGCACATTATTTTGCTACTCTTCTACATCCTAACTCGACAGGCACATCAGTGACAAATCTGAATAGACAGATAGCATTTTTCTGTAGGAATGGAACAGGTCCGATTTATCGTAACAAAGGCGTATACCATCTTCAGCGAACCAAAGTTGAGGTCAAAAAGAGTCCACCTTAACAGGTAGGTTGGCTCCTGTTATCTCTCATGGTAGAAAGGTGTTCCTCTTAATAGGACTGACTAAAAAAACAAACAAAAAAGCTACAGTCAGTTGTAAGGTCTTTCTTACCTTGTAGACAGACACCCCCAACTGCTGCACCTGAATGGA
>NW_007599277.1:0-353 GCF_000523025.1 Cynoglossus semilaevis | reverse complement strand
CACGCAACCGTGCGCGTGCGTTAGCGTTAGCGTGTGCGACAGTTCGTGGGAGTGTTTTCACGCGCACGCTCCCAGAGTACGGGGTCTGTGGGAAAGTTCAATACGTTAAGGAAATGTGAGGCGAGGTCGGACACACACACACACACACACACACCTGTGTTGCCTTTTCAAGTCTGTGCACACAATTGTGTGTGTGTGTGTGTGTGTGTGTGTCAGTGTGGCTGCCTGAACCCTGTGCCAGCGAGGAGCAGGTGTGGGGAGGCAGCCCTGCGTTGCCCGTCACCCATCTGCGTGGCCGTCTGTGTGCCGCCTGCGCCCTCTCTGTGCCAACGCCACACAGAGCCCCGGAGCCA
>NW_007599276.1:0-353 GCF_000523025.1 Cynoglossus semilaevis | reverse complement strand
CTCTCTCTCTCTCTCAGTGTGTGTGTGGCCTGCACATGTTTCCAGTCAGAGTTGCTCCAAAATAAAACAGATAATTATCACTGACTACAGCCACCCAATCCAAGATGGCACACACTGTAACCACTGTCATTTTTGTTTGTGTTGGTTCTGTCTGATCTCCCTCCGGGGTCAGAGTCTTCAGACCTCAGCAGCGTCAGCAGCAGGTTCATCCCTCTACTTCCTAGAATGGGCCTGCAGTCTCACACCATAAACACCAGATATATTTCTCTAAGTAAAGCTAAGTCACTGAATTTAAAATATTACTTTTTATTTGTTTGTATCGTTGATTACAGATGCAACCACAGCATCTGTGC
>NW_007599275.1:0-353 GCF_000523025.1 Cynoglossus semilaevis | reverse complement strand
CGGTTCTACTTTCGCTCCCTCAGAACATCGTGGATTTTTTTAATCCAATCTCGCAACATTAAAAATGTTTTAATTTCCAATATTTTCATTATTTTTAGCCTAAAAGGGAATAACTGTATTTAAATAAACGATTAAGTCAATTTGCCACACATACATACAGGGTAATACATAAAAAAAATAAAAATAAAAAAAACCCAATCATGTATGGTTGGGAAATCCAAGATACTGACAAGTCATGCGTGATGTACTGTATATATGGTGAGCATTTAATTAATGTAAAGGTACCCTACATTAAATAAATGCTGACCATATATACAGTATGTCTCCAAAGATTCTCAGTCATCCAGGTCATG
>NW_007599274.1:0-353 GCF_000523025.1 Cynoglossus semilaevis | reverse complement strand
GTTTGTTTCCATATGAAAAAATTCTACTTTACAAGTATTGAGAGAAGGGAAAACATGCACAATTGCAGTCAATTTTTCAATAAATATTGACTGAAATTGAGTTTGACAATTGTAAGACTCTCAGAGTGTTTCTTTCTTGGCAACAACTGTTCGTAAGTCACCTTGTGGAAATCCTTGAAACGAGACGCCTTTTTTTACATGAACTTGTCGGTGTTTGCGATCCTGAAGTGAAGTGAAGAGAAGAAAAGAAAAGAAGAATTTCAAGGTCAGCTGTAAAAATGATAACATACACAGTAACACATACATAAAAATAGAACAGTAGCTCTTTTGGTATTTCTTGGCAGGTTGAATAC
>NW_007599273.1:0-353 GCF_000523025.1 Cynoglossus semilaevis | reverse complement strand
TGATGATGATGAGGAGGAGGAGGAGACTGACCTCAGGTGTGCTGCTCTCATCAGCAGTAACTCAGTGCAAGAAGACACACACACACAAAACTCCAACATATGTGCAGTGAGTAACAAATACTCAATAAATTCACAATAGTTAATCATCTTAGTAAGTACCTTTTACCTAGTACTGCAAAATTGTACCTGATATTACTGCAGTAACATTAACTTTAAAAATGCTGCTGCAAATTGTTCCCAGGGTTGTTTCTAAGAAGTATTACAAGTTGTTTTTTCCAGTGAAGATAAAGTATGAAAGACTCCAACCACTCACAGTAAAGATTTAAGGTTTATTTGTCATTGCACACAATAAG
>NW_007599272.1:0-353 GCF_000523025.1 Cynoglossus semilaevis | reverse complement strand
AATGGTGATTTTTCACACATGGGACTAAACTTTCATTGTTATCTGATTCATAATTCACTGATGAATTTTTAAAAGGTTTGATGGTGTGCACTCAGTCACGGTTGATGATGATGATGAATTGTACTTTTCGAACATTTCCCGCTTTTGTTACTGCTGACCTTAAGTTTCGGGAGAGTTGTCAGAGCTTTACCTTTTTTCATTGCGTACCTTTTGGTCAAATGATATATTTTTTTTAGCATTTTAAAAATGTTGGTTCTCCAAATTACCTCGTAATTTTGACAACTCAAAAATCAAAATCTTTGTGTACCAACGTTTAGCTACTATATGCTATAGAAGTTAGCTCGTGTCAGGCA
>NW_007599271.1:0-353 GCF_000523025.1 Cynoglossus semilaevis | reverse complement strand
GCACGACTCACTGTTTTGGAGTCCAACTCGTGCCTGGTTTGGGCCAAAACTTTGTCCACGCCGGCCTGGTCAACAAAGGTGACAAATCCGAACCCTCTGCAGACGTCAGAGAAGGGTGGCAAAGGGGACGGGGGGGGAGGAATGGAGGTGGTATTAATGACACAGAAACCGATGTTGACATGTAATGATATGTTATGAGCCGTAGAGGAATCATGGAGGTCGTATAAATTTTCAGGTCGCAGGGCTCCCTCACCTTGAGCGTTTGGTAACCGGATCTCTCATCACCATACACTCCTTCACCTCGCCATACTTACAGAAGTACTCCTTCAGCCCCTCTGGGGCAAAAAAAAAAA
>NW_007599270.1:0-353 GCF_000523025.1 Cynoglossus semilaevis | reverse complement strand
ATATTATCGGACATCCTTAGTATTTTGTGCTAAATTCTTATCAATTGCCTTGCCTGCACTTATGTTCTCTTTTTTTCTCCTGCCCTCTTTTCTGTCTCATTTTCTCTTCTTCAGTTTCGTCTTTGGCTCCTCGGGCTTGGGTTCAGCCTTGCATATGGCAGTATGTTCACCAAGATTTGGTGGGTCCACACCCTTTTTACAAAGAAGGATGAGAAGAAAGAGAAAAAAAAGGTGAGGTAGAGTACTGACAAATCCAAACCCTCACGATAGGGGTCTCAACTCCTGGACCAGAGACCACTTCTGAACCACAAACCCTCTGTATCCAGCCCGAGTGAGATGTCATTAACCCTTTC
>NW_007599269.1:0-353 GCF_000523025.1 Cynoglossus semilaevis | reverse complement strand
GTTAGCAGATTTAGCTTAGCCTAGGCCGACGCTCAGGGAAGACAGACTAACGTAAGTAAAAACTCTTAAAACAACCGTCCTGTGTTGATGTCACATGATGTTGGTGTGTGTGTAGAGATATTAAGCTAGCTGTATGATCGCAACGCTAAGTCTTTAAGTGTAAGGACAGTAGTTTGGTGTTAGCACACTTAGCTCCCAGGATGATACGATAGCATTCACAGCACATGCTGCAGGTGAGGTCAGCAACATGGTTTACAACTCAGCTACTACTTTTACTAAGTTAACCCACAAGCTAAGCTAATGTAGCCAATGAGCAGTCACGCTGTTTTAGCATTGTTGCTATTATTTGTTTT
>NW_007599268.1:0-353 GCF_000523025.1 Cynoglossus semilaevis | reverse complement strand
TTTAATCACCTTGAGCTTCAAATATCATCTCCTCCTGTATGAGTTTGTCTCTCGACCAGCTTCAGAAACAACACCTGAATTGTCTGATGGATTGTGAAGAAATATACGGATTCATTATTCTGAGGACAACGGCAACACTGCAGGTTTGAAAGCAACTTTTCACACTAGCTACAAGCCACCATCATTTCGACGTCACATGTTTGACTAGCCACAAATAACAGCCATGTTCCAGTAATAAACAGAAAAATGTATTATTCTGGCATATTTTGGAATGTTGGTTTATAATGATTAATCATGACTAATCGTGAATAATCTGAAGGCTTTGTCTCGCTGTTCCTATAATTTACAAAAAA
>NW_007599267.1:0-353 GCF_000523025.1 Cynoglossus semilaevis | reverse complement strand
TTTTGGAGAACAGCAGCTGTGGATATAGATTAGTTTCACTCTAAAGTTGACCTCATCCCTTGTTTAAAAAAAAACGTCTCTTAGGACTTACATTGGCTTCTTGGACGTGCTGCAAGTGTAAGACTTTCTGAATTCACTCCATTTGAAATGCGTCGTGAACGGGCTGTTTATCCACAGTCCCTGGAAGGGAAAGAAAATAATCTTTTTAACCACACTCCTCCATTCCAGGAAGCAACGAAGGTACAAATGGTAGATGTTGCCCTGAGCCAGCATGTTCAATAGACAAACAGTCATCAGTGCAGGGCTGTTGAGGCCACATTTGTGGATAGCAATTTAATGTGATATTTTTTTTT
>NW_007599266.1:0-353 GCF_000523025.1 Cynoglossus semilaevis | reverse complement strand
AGAAGAGTTTTAGAGTCAGCTTCTCTTTGGATAAATGTAGTTAAACTCCACGTATGGCAGTTCTCATTAAAACCTGAAGGAGAAGTCAGGGTGTTCCACGGAGGGTTTATGATTCACTGTGAAGCTACTGTCTGTGCTGCTGTGTTACCGTTTATGTAAAAAGGAAATAATGCCATCCCAACACATTCACCTTATGGACCAGGGAGTTCCAACTGCATACATAACAACAGCTGCACAGACAACAGGAAGCTGTGCATTGTTTATACACAGTAAACCGTGACAACACTGCATACTCCACCTTTACATTCTTGATAATGTAAATGGTGCAAAATGAATCAGCAAATATTTTTTAA
>NW_007599265.1:0-353 GCF_000523025.1 Cynoglossus semilaevis | reverse complement strand
CTCGCCTCTCTGACATTGGCTTCCAACTAGTGATGGTTCATCCTATACTCAGGTCCAATATTAGTCGCAATTTCAGGCTTGAACATCAGAAAAAAAAATAGCACGTCCGATTTAATACCCTAGCTCTTAACTTTACGCGACCCTATTGCCTCCGCAATGGCAGCATGTGGCATCCTGGGAGCGAACTATCGGCAGATTTTGAAGTTGCGGTATCTCAGCATCTTCATCTCTGTCAACTCAAACTCCGTCTTTTTTCTTCTTCATATGTGCCAAACTCAAGGCCCGCGAGACAAATGCGGCACACCAAGTCATTTTACGTGGCCCATGCAAACTTGAAAAGTGTTTAATTGCTT
>NW_007599264.1:0-353 GCF_000523025.1 Cynoglossus semilaevis | reverse complement strand
TTTTTTTCAAAATAAGAGTTATGGATCAACTTTGACAGATGAAGATCTTTGTTCTCCAGCATGAGGCACAGATATACTTCCTCCACTTCCTCCTCCTACTCCATCTACTCCCCTTCTTCTCATCTACTCTCTATTTTTTCGTCCACTCCTTCAGCCTGTTAAATTCCACTTCCTCCTACTCCTTTGCTCTTTCCTCTGTCTAAATCCTTTTTGCAGCCCTAAGCTTTGAGATGCAATTTGCCCTCAGTTTTTGTTTGTTTTAATGAAGTAAACTACATAAAAAATAAAATAGAAATACAGTACAGTTAATTTCCTCGGTGAGATCTTATTAAAGTCTTGTCTCTTATTTTATC
>NW_007599263.1:0-353 GCF_000523025.1 Cynoglossus semilaevis | reverse complement strand
GGTAAAATTATGATTTTTGTTTTCCTCAGATCAAGTGCAAAACATATGTTAAGATTTATTTCATCCCAGGTTGTAATACGGTACTCTAATTACGGCGAGTAATGGTTAAAAATGCACTCACAGAGGGTAGTAAAATAATATCTTCCCACATTGCATTCGGAATACGGGCACAATTGTACACAGACTCCGCTCGTGCCCGATGTGTTTGTCTAGCATCAGTAAATCGCCCCATTATGTTGCATCATTAGCTCTTCCACTCTTCACCAATTTGCCTCCTCTTCCTGCCTTTGTTTAATGCAAGCAAATATTGACTCTGGAGACGGCAACGAAAGCAATAGAGCCTTCATCTTTTC
>NW_007599262.1:0-354 GCF_000523025.1 Cynoglossus semilaevis | reverse complement strand
AAGTGTTAGCTTTGAGCTAAAAGCTCCAAATTGCATTTACTTATGCTGGTAATTACATACATGAAAAACATTTGTAATAGTAATAACATGTATATATTATTTATTTATTACATTCATTTATTATAGCTGTAGTCCATCTTTGAAGTCAGACAATTTCTTGCACATGCGCAGATAAGCCAAGTGTGTGTGGAGTGTGCGTTTCTGCCTTACTAGGCCTGTCCAGTAGGGGCGGTAGAGAGTTAACCTCACCTATACACACTTAAACACACATTTTTTGGTTTTTGTGCATGGTGGGGTAACCCCTGAAAAATTGACAGGCCACTCCCCTGACCTTCTTCTCAACGAATTTAATGC
>NW_007599261.1:0-354 GCF_000523025.1 Cynoglossus semilaevis | reverse complement strand
TTTTTTTTTTGATGGAACAAATATAACTACCCTCCAGGCAAGTTTGCCACGAGGCACCAAGATACTCACCAATACAGTATGGGCAGCACTGGCCTTTGCGTAAGACGGGCACCCTGCAGTTGGCAGCTGGGCAGTGCTGAGAGAAGCACTGAATGGTGCCGTTGTTGCAGGTGCAGCTGGTGCAGGCGTTCGCCTTCCAGGAGTCTCCGTTCAGTAGCACGTCTCCGTCATTGGTGATGCAGTACTCCTGCTCGTTGTTGTTGACAGGTAGCAGTGGGCTCTCCTCTGTGGATGCACACGTAGATATGAAGATGTGTTTGACACCAGTTTTGTTAACAGATGGACTGCGTGGTC
>NW_007599260.1:0-354 GCF_000523025.1 Cynoglossus semilaevis | reverse complement strand
CGGCCCTCCAAACTTGTCTAAATTATACAATTGCTTTGTACTGTGATTATACTTCTGCGTTTTCCCTGCAATGCCCACGTTTTCCCTATAGATGGCGTAGAGACGGCTAACATTTTAGCATATTAGCCTTTTCGCAGTTCAATTTTAGGACCACTTGTGGCCCGCGAGTCAAAAAGTTTGCCCACGCCTGGTATAGACACAACTCCATAACGTATTAATAAATATTTCTGCAATTGATTGATCATTTATTCAAGTTATAAATACTGTTCATTGCTGTGTGATATAAAAAAATTAATTTATCAGGTTGAGAAACTCGGACGTTATGATATGCTTTTTAAGCTCCTGCGGGCCATA
>NW_007599259.1:0-354 GCF_000523025.1 Cynoglossus semilaevis | reverse complement strand
ACACACACACACACACACCTCAATAAAGCGATCCCTTGCTCTCCTACGCAGCAGAAGGGAAACACCAGTGATGGAGAGACAGAGAAACATGCAGCAAACTCTCAAACTCTGGCTCCTCTCTGGTCATTCTTCTTTCCATTTTACCATTTATAGACTCCACCCACTCCACCCATCATCACACTGACTCACCGTCAACGTTTCCTTCTCCATCGCTTCTACAAACAAACACACACAACCGTTGCCACCTGCGCGGCACTTTGAACACTTTTGCTCCTGACCCTAAGTTTCCCCCCTTCATCACAACAGGTCTGTTTTAATCCAAACCTTCGTCAACATCAAACTGACCTTGAAGGT
>NW_007599258.1:0-354 GCF_000523025.1 Cynoglossus semilaevis | reverse complement strand
CGATAAACGAGGGAAGACTGTGCAATAAACAATCCAAGTTTGTGTTTTGAGGGAGAGTTCAGCGAGAGAGAGTCGGAAAAACATTTGAGCAGAATACCACTGAGGCTGAAGAGCAGACGAAATATGGGTTGAATAGGCCAGATGAGGTTAAACTGTTGGTAATGAATGGATAAGTGTGACACAGTAGTGCAAAGTTGGTTAAAGGAAGAAACAAGAGCGATGAGGTGTGTATCCTTGTGAGAAAGCGAGGGACTGCTGAATACGGGGGAAAAAAACGGTTTAATTAGAAAGCAGACGAGTAGTAATAGGAGTAGTGTGGGATTAGTCTCAACAGTCTGGGAGCAGGAGAAGGAG
>NW_007599257.1:0-354 GCF_000523025.1 Cynoglossus semilaevis | reverse complement strand
ACAACTCTGGGTGTTTAAGAAAGGAAATAAGAAAGGCAGTTGCCGCGCTAGTTTTGATCTAGGTTCAAAGAGCCTTTGAACTGTGATCATTTGATTTCATTGTGCTTTCAGTTGACTTCAAATGTAAATTGACTCATTTTTGTGGTTGGTCCTAATTAGAACTGTCTATAATATAATAGGTTAGTTGAGGTAAATAGTGAACCTAATACATCCTCACATAACATAAGTATTTTCTGAAAACCTTGGCAGTGGGCCACAAGAATGGTCCCAATTAGTTTTACTCATCAGTGACCTTAGGTGTGAATGAGGTATTAATTTAGAACACGGGGTAAGTGATTTAGAGTCAAACATGAA
>NW_007599256.1:0-354 GCF_000523025.1 Cynoglossus semilaevis | reverse complement strand
CCTCAAAGGAGGAGAAGAAAAAAAAAATCAAACCATCAGTTTGCTGAATTCAATTACGGACCTTGACAGAAACGTGAAAATGATCGTAGTCGTAGAACATTTTTACCCTTGGTACAATCGGTAATTCCGCAAATCCCATAATGTGTGATAATGAAACCCATTCATTACCTGATTTATTTAATCAGCACAATTGTTTACGCACCCTGCTCATAATTGCTGTGGTTTTCCGGCAACGTCTCATGTGTGTCTTTGAAGAAAATAAATGCGTGGCGTAACTCATAGTGACGCATGACATAGCTCGTGATGACACAACATGTAAATGATGATGAGCGCTAGCAGCTTTATAGGCAAAAC
>NW_007599255.1:0-354 GCF_000523025.1 Cynoglossus semilaevis | reverse complement strand
TTAAACATAAAGTCACAAATTACACTTAATTTGCCTGAAATTTCTGGCTTGTGAAAACAGAGCGATGCAGACACTATATTGTAGACGGGCAGATAAAGATTAGGCTTTTCTGTGGAAAACATTACATTAATCAACAATAACAACAGCTCATCACTTACTACTTCACACTAACTGAGACTAACCACGGTCAACGCTCTATTTCCTGCTAGTTTTTTTTCCATAAATGTTAACACAACAAAAGCTTCAGAACAGTCTGTACTTCATGTCAAACGAGGAACTAACTAATGGTTCACCGTGTTACTGACATTTCATGTTGCCATGGTGACAACAACTGCAAATTGCATTTGATAATGT
>NW_007599254.1:0-354 GCF_000523025.1 Cynoglossus semilaevis | reverse complement strand
ACACTGTATAGATTCCAGAGGGATTAGAATGTGGAGGTTACTGCGTTTGCAGCCGTGTAGTACTGCACTGTACCGTAGGCCCTTGAAGCCTCTGTGCTTTCATCACAAGAGACGTTCGTAGGATTGACAAAATGATTCTGGAGTACATGTGCTCGTATTAATAAGTCACGTGGCTTTAGTTTTGAATGCATTAGCTCTGAGGCGACTGGCTTCATGATGGCTGAGGCTTTTCCCACTGAGAGGTGAGGTGGGGGCTAATTTAGTGCTGGAATAGATGGGCAGAGTGCAGCTATCCTAATGTGAGCTCTGAATGTCGAGAGAAACTTTGTGCGTGTGTGCGCACGCCGTCGCCAG
>NW_007599253.1:0-354 GCF_000523025.1 Cynoglossus semilaevis | reverse complement strand
TGGGAGGTGGAAATGACAGGGGGTGGAGTTAAACTGCTAATGTGATATCAATGGCAGGTGTCACTGATGATGCCAGAGGACTGGAACCATCAAGTATTTTTTATGTTATTGTTTTTCTTTTCTCATTGGTGCGATTATTAAACAGAGCCTTTGGATAGGCAACCAAAAAAAAAGTTCTGTGGCTGTGTGGCTTTTACTGTAAGCAAGGTCAAAGAAGGTGGGAGTATTGTTTACATTTGTATAAAACAGTGGGAAGTTGTATAAACTCGTAGTGTCACAATGGTTCAACTGGCTGGAGAGCAGAGCCTACAGCCCTCTCTACTGTTACAGCCACACAGAGGCAAAACTCAGTCC
>NW_007599252.1:0-354 GCF_000523025.1 Cynoglossus semilaevis | reverse complement strand
AGTATAAAGTACAAACACAAGAAGAAATACTGCGACGGCAGAAAGTATCTGGTAGAAGCTGCCAGACAGGAAGTGATTTCCCGCCTCCAGGTGCATGATGGGAACAGCTGAGTTGAATGATAACGCTCCTGTTATTATGTTGCCGTCTCTGCTCTGCCTCTGATTGGCCGAAGACGAGTCAACATCAATGAGGAGACTGTGTTTATCCCTTCGACTTCCTGCTCCTGATCTGGAGGTGATTTCATCTCGTGACCATCGGAGAATCACCGTGGAAACGAGGCAGCCGTTGATACATTTTAATACTTTAAATATCGGTGGTTAATGCAGTACTTCTGCAGTACCCCTTGGGGGGCG
>NW_007599251.1:0-354 GCF_000523025.1 Cynoglossus semilaevis | reverse complement strand
GACAGGCATTAAACTACATCAACACAGAGTCGGACAAATGGTTCCAATGTTTCCTGATTGAATTCTATACACTGTACAGATTCCAATCTAATAAATACATTGGCTGCGTTTGAAATAGAATGCATGGAGTGTAACAGGAATTCACAGCTTCGAAACTCTCCAAGTTTATCTCGAAACTATTTATTTATATGTTTAACAGTGGAATTTCCACAGAACTGATATCTGCTACCAAACGAAAGAATTAAAAATAACCAATCGGTTGCAATATGCCAATTAATTTTCTCTGCTGGAACCTCGAGTGTCATTGTACACGTGTGCGATGAAAATCTGCAGTATCTCGGTATAAGAAAAAAA
>NW_007599250.1:0-354 GCF_000523025.1 Cynoglossus semilaevis | reverse complement strand
TATATTTATATAATATACAAAAATAAAATAAGACCTCAAATATGCTTATGAATAGTCATTAGAGACTAACTCACAAACTTTTATGGTTACAAATATATAAACAAGCTATTTAGCACACGCAGTTAGCCAAATAGAAAAACTTTTACAGCCACACATACATGGTAACAAGAATATTTTTTCTCATTTTCTATTATAATAAATATGAAAAAGATTATATCAAAATATCATTTCAGGATTTTAAAATTTTTAAATTGAGAGAGCGATCAAATATCTAAAAAACATTACAAAATACCCAATGTATTTAAAGGATGTCCTATTCTTCACATCAAAGTAGTGCCACATAAAATACAGAAA
>NW_007599249.1:0-354 GCF_000523025.1 Cynoglossus semilaevis | reverse complement strand
ATCACAGACTTGGTCAACAAAATTAACGCTGGCTGTAAACTCCAACAGCGGTACTTTATTTTACGCATGCGCGCACACACAAACGCATGCACGAACACCCTAGTGCTGAGTTCAAGCTGGTCCTTGTTAAGGAAAATGATGCAAATCACTAGAGGGAGCCAAAGTACCGCAACACACAAGGCCAACGGCTGATTATTAGACGTTAACGTTATATTATGTGTTGATTGAACGATCATGCATGAGCAAAGTAACAGTATCATTTAGAAATAAAATGATATCTTTCTATACGTATTTATAATGAAAACCCAGAGCAATAGAATAGGTCTTTAATACATTTCAGGAAATTTTTGAATT
>NW_007599248.1:0-354 GCF_000523025.1 Cynoglossus semilaevis | reverse complement strand
TAGTATTCTCATAACGAGGCATTTAATATTTTAACTTTGTGTAAATTTAATTCATACGCTCCTATTAACAGTCACTTTCTGCAAAATAATGTTACATGTTTACATTTCATTCTTCTTTTATTAGCTAAAATCTTAAACGATTTATCGGCTGATAAGCAGCCTGTAAGCACCCAACCAATTACGTTATCTTTCCTGTTTCTTGCTCCTGTTTTCCTCCTTGTATTTTGCAACTCTAGTCAAATCCATGCGAGAATCCACTAGTGCAAATAAAAAAACTAATAACACAAATATTTTGTTTTGTAATGTATAAAATAAAGAGTACAAATTATTTATGGTATGATCTTTGATCATTTG
>NW_007599247.1:0-354 GCF_000523025.1 Cynoglossus semilaevis | reverse complement strand
GTTCACAGGTTCACAGGTTCAGTTAGTGGCTCTGTGAGAATCCGTTGTTATGTTAGTGTGAAGAGGAAGTGAAAATGCCGAGTGTGAGTCAAGGGTTCGTTCAGGTCAGTGGATGGAGACCATTTATTACTGAGTCACTATACAAAGTCAACACGTTTACACAGCCCTGTTATAAAAACACATCACTGTTCCTGCTGCAGGCTAGCTCAGTGTTAGCAAGCTAACACGCTAATGTGATTTTAGCTGGTCAACTAGCACTTCCTAGTCCTTAAAATCCTTGAAGAAAATAAAACCAATATTAAAACTTTTTTTTAAATAATAGAATAACAATAATAATACTGACTGATAATAATC
>NW_007599246.1:0-354 GCF_000523025.1 Cynoglossus semilaevis | reverse complement strand
TGTGTGTGTGTGTGTGTCGGCAACAGCAGCTTCAGCAGCAGTTAGCGCCGTGTGCTAACCTCAGCTAACCGAGCTTCAGCGAAGAAAAATCGGTATCTTACCGCTCCATGTGACGCTGTCAGTGACCGGAGACGACGCAGTTGTAGTCACGGTGTTCGGACGTTCACTCACAGACACCGTGAATGGAAACCCCGCGGTGTAATATCCATCTCTGCCGTTTTTTCTCCTGCCATCCGCCCCGCTTCAGCACCGAACACCGCCGAGCCCCTGGATGCACTGCGCATGCGCGCTGCCACCAACACACCAGCGCTGTGTGGCTGCAGAAGATGCGCTGTAATAACACACACACACACA
>NW_007599245.1:0-354 GCF_000523025.1 Cynoglossus semilaevis | reverse complement strand
ACCTGTAATAAAAAAATAAATATATATTTAATTTAATGTTTGTATTTAGAATTGTATGCATTCATGTAGTGTACACATGAAAAATACATTATTAAAATATGTTAATAAAAAATACATCACATAAAAATGAACATATGTACTGCTGGGTACACGCTGTTCCCCAGTCAAGTTCACAGAGTACTTCATTCGGCCGGTAGGACCAAGACGTGTGAGTAAATCTAATTTGCGTTTCTTTGGAACACTCAGTTTTCTTATTGTATTACATTATATCATGTACTGTATGTGGAGCTAAAACCAAAAAACGAAGGTGATGCATCCTGGGTAAAGTGCAATTTTATTCCGACAAAAATAAAC
>NW_007599244.1:0-354 GCF_000523025.1 Cynoglossus semilaevis | reverse complement strand
AAAGGAAAGGAAAGGAAAGGAAGGGAGAGAAAAGGAGAGGGGAGGCGAGGAGAGGAGAAGAAAGAGAGTAGACAAGCAGAGATGAGACTTCAAGCAGAGGCCATTGAGGAGGAGAGGTGGATAAAAGCCAGTCCAGCAGGAGGCTGAGGATGAGGAGCACAGCAATTACACAAGGAACCCTTCAGCATTCAGGACTGGAGCAGGGAGAAGAGGAGAGGAAATACAGGTCAGTGTGTGAGAGTTTAAAAGATGTGAAGGAGGAGAAGGAGGAGGACAGAAGGAGGTGTCCATGTGTCCTGCACCTGATAAGGCCTGCGATTGAGGACTATAAATTACACCAAAAAGAATTCACAC
>NW_007599243.1:0-354 GCF_000523025.1 Cynoglossus semilaevis | reverse complement strand
TATACTGTGCCACTTTTTTTTAATTTTTTCTCACAGGATGTTAGCTGTTATGAGCCATGCATGTTTTTCTTATACAAATAACAACATAAAGGTATATAAAAGTATAGCCCATTTATAGACGGCGCTGTAGGCGTGACCATGGGCGTGGTTTGGGAGAAGATTGTGCGGCATCTTTCTTTCTTCCTTCTGTGTAGTGTGTTTTATTCCCAGGTGGGCTGAGTTGCTCTCAGGTTAGTGTCAGGTGTCAGGTAGCTACTTGCCTTTGTATCTTCAAGGTTCTGCCATTGCTTGGATAGTGTTTACAGCTCAGAAAGGCTTAGGGAGAGGATGAGGAGAAGGGAGCAGATGGGGGAG
>NW_007599242.1:0-354 GCF_000523025.1 Cynoglossus semilaevis | reverse complement strand
TCTCTGCCAATCCAGCCGTTCACCTTTCATCACCAGTTCCCATCCAAGCAGGCTCAGCCCAAACCTTTGCTGCCCCTGCTCTCAGGCTACGCCTGTGGGATACAGGCTCGAGGGAGTTCTGAATCTGCAGCTGGAGGTCCACTAGATGAGGACACTGAGAACATGGCTGAAAATGTAGACACATACCAAGAGACTCTGACAGAAGCAGCAGACCCTGGTCCTGGATCAGTCCGTCCCTCACCTCTCGGAAGTTACTCCCCAGTGCGTCTCCAGGGGGCACAAAGCTCTGGGACCTGCTCCACCTGCACCCCAAGTCCTCAGGTACCTCCACCGGCCCAGCGACCTCAAAACCTC
>NW_007599241.1:0-354 GCF_000523025.1 Cynoglossus semilaevis | reverse complement strand
AGACCAGAGCAGTTTGACTTTGAATCATGATTCTGCCAAACGGAGAGGAGATCATTGTATACCCGTGTGTTTCATATATTTATTTCATGTGTACAGTTTGTCATTTTTCCACCACTCACTTTCCTTCTAGCTCCCCTCTCCTCACCCTCTTCCCTTTCCTCTCAGATTTCTGTTTATTTGTTCCCAAGAATATGCTTTGTTTCTCAGTCAGAGGAGCAGGAGCTGCAGAGTGGGTGGATTTGTGAAAAAAGGAGAAAAATAGAGACAGAGAAAAGAAGAGGTGTGATTCTGTAAAATCCTGGTGAAGCACCAACACCTGACGGTGTTTTCTTCTGCGTCTGTCATTGTCCCCCC
>NW_007599240.1:0-354 GCF_000523025.1 Cynoglossus semilaevis | reverse complement strand
AATACATGTGTCTATCTCCAAACCTACTGGAGTGTCCCTGAAACCCAACTCCAACTAAAACCTGAGTCATGACCTAAACCAGATTTCTGCTACCAAGACCCAGACATGGCAAAACCACCACCGGATTTCTGCTGCCATGATCCAAACGTAGCAAAAACCACCACCAGATTTGTGCTAAGGCCGAGGATAAACGAGTCATATGCCGAAAACCATCACGGAAACGTGGTCAAACTGAGACCAGACCAAAACCAAACTGTCAGGTCTGGATATATAGCTATAAGACAGGCAACAAACCATGGCAAAATCAAGGCAAGACCAAGGCCAGACTTGGTTTTGAATTAGCTCTGGATTGGT
>NW_007599239.1:0-354 GCF_000523025.1 Cynoglossus semilaevis | reverse complement strand
CATGGTGTTGACTGACGAAAAAACAGAAGACTGTCGCGCTACATGTAACAAAGTAACAACGACAGGAAGATACAAACAAACGTAAGGCTTAAAAACAGCAACGCTAATGACATACTGACCAATAATATGAGCTGAAATAGAGATTCACATAAATCATTGAGTCACTGTGTAAGATTTCCATGTAGGATTTGATACACAGGGCTGGAAAATCTAGCATTGGTTGGCTGTTTTTCTAGCATCTTTTAATAGGGGAAGCCTAATATGGCTTTCCCCTGATAAGTAGTATTAGAATATATTTTAATTAAAATATTTTTTTATTTTTAGGTATACCATCTGCTCTACTATCACTAGAAT
>NW_007599238.1:0-354 GCF_000523025.1 Cynoglossus semilaevis | reverse complement strand
GTTTGGAGAAACCCCTTGAGTTCAGTCCCCAATATGTCATCTTTGTTTATCAACCTCTCTTTGAATATTCCTGGTCTTATGATTTTGAGCACACCACGAACAATCTCTGAGTCTGAAAATCCCTCTCTGATTCCATCATCAATTTGCTTGCAGACATTATTGTAGCTGATGTCAGAGGATTGATCACCAACTTAACCGCCTTGCATTTTGAACTCTCCTAGGAAGGTAACTGAGTTCCCTTAAGGACACCATCCCCTCTCGAGCTGAAGTGACATTAACTTTTGGGTTTTGGAATATTTAAATCTCAAAATAAAAAATAATGATTTCATTTATGAAAGTGAATTATTTGTCATT
>NW_007599237.1:0-354 GCF_000523025.1 Cynoglossus semilaevis | reverse complement strand
TGGATTCCAGACCATCTTCAGTGTCAGTGTCAAAAAGCTCTGCTCCTGAAGGAACTCTGCGTTTCATCCCAGACAATGAGCTACACGTCCTGAATATGAAACCTGTCAAATAATTCTCCCAAGTTCAGACAATGTCTTTTTTAAAAGGAGGTTCTGACAGAAGAACAGAGTGAAACTGTGTTGCCCTGCTTTAATGATCCCAGATCTGTCTGGAAGCTCACTCTGTGGTGGTGTCTCTGGAATTTAAAGTTGAAAGTTGGCTGCGTTGGCCTTGCTAAAAAGTGAAAACTGCAATGCAACACAGCTCTGTATCTTTTTTGTTTTTAAATTACAGATGTATGAGGGTTTAACTGT
>NW_007599236.1:0-354 GCF_000523025.1 Cynoglossus semilaevis | reverse complement strand
CTCCTGAAAGTACGAACAATGGATGCAGCTTAAGTTTGGCTGGACTACTTGGCTAGCTTCTTTCATTGTCCATCTTTGCTGTCCTCTTCCTCGTCTCTCAACCTCTGCATGGTTGGGATCCATTGTTCCAGAGGACATGAGCATGCCTCTAAGCTCTATCTATTGATCCCCAATTCTGATTGGTGTATTAACAATTTTCAGGCTGAGTGTTTTCACCTTGAGAAGGGTGTGGTCTCAGTTTATGTTATGATATATTGAGTTAATTATATTGAGAGCATGTGTTTGCTGATTGAACATTGAATATTGAGACGTGTGGACACAAGTGAATTTTGGTTATGGGAAATGTGTGTGTGC
>NW_007599235.1:0-354 GCF_000523025.1 Cynoglossus semilaevis | reverse complement strand
GGCATTTCTGAAGCCACATGGGGAGAATTATGAACCAACATGATCCTGCATAAAGTAATGTGGTCACATGTGGTCACATGGTGAACCAGTAACCCTGACTGTGAAGGACCTTCATGATTATCTTTGACTCTGCCGAGCACCCTGACTAAACATCCTGATAAAAAACAAATGTAACGTGGATTATTGTGTACTTTTGGAGTCCATCAATGACCAAAACCCCAGCTGCTCCAAACATGGGTGCATACATGGCACTGAGGCTGGTCTCGGGTTGGACCTTGGGTTAAATCAGCCAAAGTCACCCACACTGTGTAAATCTGGTGTCGAGTCTTTCTGTTCTTAACCTTCAGAGTTTCA
>NW_007599234.1:0-354 GCF_000523025.1 Cynoglossus semilaevis | reverse complement strand
ACACCTGAGAATTATTGATCTGCTGTGTGTGCGTTGGCCACTGACAATAGGTTAAAAAAAATCACAGTTTTGAATGCTAACAGTGAGTGAACCAAAATTTTGTTATTTTGTGAAAAGACAAAAAATAAATAAATCTAATGACACTATAAAAAAGGAAAATCATATTTTTCAACAAAATAATTCAAACTCAAGGTTCGCGGGCCAAATCTGGTCCGCCACAGCCATTAATGCGGCCCACCAGAGCATACATGTGTATGGTTGTCTTAAAATAAAAGTCTATGGTATAGAGTCTAATGTTTACTGTAAATATTAACTGCAGTGGGTCTTTGTGGGTGAAACATATTCCGATCAAGT
>NW_007599233.1:0-354 GCF_000523025.1 Cynoglossus semilaevis | reverse complement strand
AATATCTGTGCAGTTTTTCTTAACCACTGGAGTCGTAGTTTTATACCCAGTAGCTAATGCTAACCTCAACAACTAAATTAACTCGTTTGACGCAGTAACACACTTTTAAGTATAAGGTGAGTTTGTGGAATGAATTCATAATAATTAAAAAAACAAAACTGTACTAGGATTTATAAACCGATGCGGTCGTTTCATAGCACCCTCTACAGGTGAGGAGGTGCAAGTTACATGCCACGTGTTGACAAACGCTAACAAAAAATTCCAGTATATTATATGTATAGGTTAAATAAATAACATTTTACAGCCTGAACCTGACAGGAGGAGAGACTGTTACACTTCCTCTACTGGATTTTT
>NW_007599232.1:0-354 GCF_000523025.1 Cynoglossus semilaevis | reverse complement strand
CCCCCGTCTCCTCAAAAGTACCAGAGAGTCTGTCAGTCATATTTGTACAGTATTTGACAGCCCATTACAGAGCCTACGTGTTTGTGTGTAATTTCAGCCACACTAATGTGGGGTTCCAGTTTCCATGGTGACTGATCACAGTGGGCAGAGCAGAGTCAGGGTCAGAGGTCAGATCTGAGCTCTTTATGTCTGTGTTGCTGCTGAATAGAGGAGTGAATAATGACACAGTCAGAGTTTCACATATGAAACAGAGAAAACTGTTTGACGAGCAGAACAAAGAAAAGTCAACAGGAGCAGCGGGAGTTTCTCTGCTGATGGCCAATTACACATCCATCATCAGAGGAGGAAAACACA
>NW_007599231.1:0-354 GCF_000523025.1 Cynoglossus semilaevis | reverse complement strand
GTGATGGATGAAGGAAGGAGTGGAAGGAAACATTGAGGGCAGAGGCTGCAGGATAGCTCCCCCTGGAGGCTGAAGAAAAATGTGAAGATGAAGAAGTCTGCCAGGTGGAGTAACGGGGGAGAGAAGGAGAGTGAGAGGTGGAGAGAGACGGGGGGGTATGAAAGAAGAAGGGGGGAGGCAGAGGGGGGAGGAGTCAGCCACTGTATCTGTTGGAGGAGAAAGGAAGCAAGAAAGGAAAGAAAGGAGTGAATGAAAAAAAGTTGAGGAAAGGCAGAAAAGAAGGACGGGAAGGAAGTGAGTCGGAGTCTGGAGAGGAAACAAAAGAACGGGTGAGGGAGGAAGGGAGGAGGGGAG
>NW_007599230.1:0-354 GCF_000523025.1 Cynoglossus semilaevis | reverse complement strand
AAAAAAAAAGACCAATAGTGGACGAGGGGGAGCGGGAGGTCACCTGTCATACGGGTGACCAACTGTTTTTAGGGCATGGAGTCACCGGTCATGACGACAGCTGCTGCGGGAACAAGCGCAGCCTTCTAACGATTGAGCCCTCTCTCGGTTCAGCCCCTGCGAGGCTACGGGGCGGCGTGTCCGCAATTAACGCAGGACAGATGGTCCGAGCTCACATCGAATCAATGCGAAGGATGCGATGATGTGTGCACGGAGGAAGAGCCTGGGCTGGCCCTTCGGCAACACCTGAGTTTGTTTTGCTCAAAATGACACGTGTGATGAGGTGATTGCAAGTTGGAAGAAACTGAAAAACAG
>NW_007599229.1:0-354 GCF_000523025.1 Cynoglossus semilaevis | reverse complement strand
AGGGCCTGTGATCACGGATGGTTAAATGGTCCTCTGAAGTGGTCCATCCATTTGTCCAGTGTTTACACATCAGTTACACAGACATGTCCGAAGACTATGACTAAGACTAAGGCGTTATTGAACCCTCCTTCGCATTTTTTTTTCGTACACACCCAGCCGTCCTCGCAATGGGTTTGCATCTTTGAATCAAAACCCTGCTGCAGTCGCGCATTAAAGCATAAATTAGAATTTTATTTTATTACAAGATTACAAAAGGAGTAGCAGTATTCATCGTACAGAATGACACCAAAGAAAAGACCTATGGACCGTCTTCCACTTCGTACCAATAGTACGAAATTTAAGAAGAAAAAAAAA
>NW_007599228.1:0-354 GCF_000523025.1 Cynoglossus semilaevis | reverse complement strand
TCATTTACTCCTCAGTTCTCACTGGTCTCGGTTTATCCGTCTGATTGAATAAATTAGTTTCCACATACAAATTGTTAAGACATGTTTGGCTCATTTCTTCCTCCTTATCAGGTTCTATTTTTACTGCCTTCAGCTCATTTAGGGTCTAAATGTAATGTGTTCCAGCCACAGTCTAACACTGTTAGAGGTCACAGGGTTTAACTTTGCATCGGCAAATCACAGTGGCAAAGTCAAAAGGTTAATTATGACAATAACAAAGCTATTTCTCTACGTATCTTCATGTTAGTCCTCACACTTTTAAAAGTTTCCATCAGAGAATACCCTTAAACTATTCTTCAGTTTTAAGAAAAAAAA
>NW_007599227.1:0-354 GCF_000523025.1 Cynoglossus semilaevis | reverse complement strand
ATATTATCCCAGGGATTTTGAAGAATGCAGGACAAAGTGAAAAGTGGAAAATAGTTCAAGTGTCATGTGAAAGAATCATCCTCATCAACAGGAACCTCTGGTAGTGAATACGCTTCAGTCAAATGAAAGTGCAGGCTGTGAGCTGCTTTCCTGTTTTTGATACTTCCCCTCGTCGACTGAACCTGGAGCAGAACTCCCAAAGGCTCCGGGGCTGATTCAAGTGGAGGAAGTTCAGGGTAGAGCTACAAAAAATCCCAAAAATGTTTCACTCCCCGTGCACTTCCTCTTCTAAATCAATTTGGATGACATCGTCTGCTGATATAGAGCAGATACATTTTTAGATTTAAAAAAAAA
>NW_007599226.1:0-354 GCF_000523025.1 Cynoglossus semilaevis | reverse complement strand
CTTAGCATAATTTCTTCTGTTTAATCACATTGGCTTCATGTTAAAAACCAACAGAGTGTCTTTAAAGTTTTTTTATTGTTTAAGCTTAATACAGTCATAGCTCTTTCAATATATCCACCCCCCCCCAACCCCCAGCTCCCACCACCACAGCAATGGACATGTAGTATTTTAGCAGCCATCACTGGCTAAGTTGGCAGGTACAATCACTTCAACGAACTTTTTGTATTGTTATTGTTCGTGTCATATTCTGGAACTTTACTGCTTTGATCGTGAAAGTCAAACCTCTTTGACTCTTTCCAAAGAAAGTCACTTCCTGATTTGTCCTGACCTTTGTAAATAGAAAAGGAAAAAAAA
>NW_007599225.1:0-354 GCF_000523025.1 Cynoglossus semilaevis | reverse complement strand
GCCTGTTTAAATGATCACAGCTTAATGTTTGAGATTTGGCTGATTTTTCTTCTTGTTTTTTATGTGGGGACACACAGCAGCGAACAGAGAGATTATTTGCCCAGTCACAACAAAACAAACCACCACATGGTGTCGTCACAAGTCATCACACCCACCGGCTACAAGCACACATGTGAGCACGTGTGTGTGTGTCTCATGAGTAGTAAGCGGACGCTTTCTTGCTGGAGTGAAGTGGGAGTCGATGCATGGCGAGAGGAGGGGGGACCCTGATGGAGCATGGAGGAGGAAAGATGAGGGCGGAGGTGAGTTTGAGCATTGTGATGTTGAAATGCTGTAAATGTTTCCTTTTTTTTT
>NW_007599224.1:0-354 GCF_000523025.1 Cynoglossus semilaevis | reverse complement strand
TCAGTCATATTCAGGCCGAGGTGTTAGATGGAGCAGGGTCTCCCCAAAATGTATGTTTTATAATGTTGGGTTGAACATTGAACTGGGCCTCGTGTCATGTAGAAATGTACCTTATTATTTTTATTTCAATGCTAAACTACACAACAGATACACAGATACAGGTAGTGATGTTGTTGGGGGTGGGTGGGCCGGGGTGTTACGTCCTTTTGAAGACAACTGCTCTACAAGTAAACACACCTTTAAATCATAAGTAGCATAATTACTAAGTCCTAAATTTTTGGTGCACTCAGAGAATATGTCGTGTCATTTAATCTCCTCAGTGACTCAGTCATAACGTGGGATTATTGTGTCTCC
>NW_007599223.1:0-354 GCF_000523025.1 Cynoglossus semilaevis | reverse complement strand
GACATGCACATGTAAGTGAAAAATTATTCCTCATGGTTCAATTCCTTCGAATAGTTGTTCAACATGAACAACTTCCAAGTTGACATGTTATCAGCATTAATTTTAGGAATGTTTGTTATTGTAATACAACGTCATCAGTACAAGTGCTCTATGTCATTCTGCTCACTTGCAGACCAGCTACACTGTGTTTTGTGCCAAGGAAGTACCAGAAAAATTCAAGGTGTGGTGGGCAGCCTGTGTGTGTTAAACCGTTATACCAGTCTAATCAGTCTTACTCATCCATTTTACAATTTAGGCTAATAAAAAAGATAAAGAGAATCAGGACAAAAAAGGCAACCAGGTTTAAAACATCCA
>NW_007599222.1:0-354 GCF_000523025.1 Cynoglossus semilaevis | reverse complement strand
TTAATTAGAATAGATATTTTGGTCACATGTACAGCAAAAAAAGTTAAGTAAAAAAAAAACAAGAATGAATGATAAAAGTTAAGCACTAAAATTGTTGTTGAATGACTGAAAAATTGACAAAAAGCAAAATCCACGTTACAAGATTGCGAAAGGTTAGCTAAATGTAGCTCAGCCATTGACCAAAAATGAATGTAATAAAATAAGGTACACCGGTTCAAAATGTGTTATTTTGTACTAATGTCAGTGTTAAGTTATTTAAGCTTATAGCTTATAGTAAAACCATAGAAAATAACAAACAGCTCAAAATTTGCCAAACGAAAGATTAGCTAAAACAGCTAGACAATTCCACAAAAA
>NW_007599221.1:0-354 GCF_000523025.1 Cynoglossus semilaevis | reverse complement strand
CTCACAAAGACCATGTCACACACACAGTCCACCTGACCCTGTCCCTCTGTGTTTGGTCCAGTGCGTGTGTCCAGACCGCGGTCTGATCGATGGTTGGACTCAGGGATCAATTCCTTGGTCTCAGTGATGTCAGATGTGATACAACATCACTTTGGTTTTGTAGCTGTAAAGTGTTCTGGTCCAGTGAAGGCTTTCAAACATCCTCAACAAAAACCTCAACAATGGGACTGATTAGAACAGGGCCACAGTGGGGAGAGTAAAAGCCCACCATCAAGAGGCGTTTGGGTTCGACTCTGGGATTCATGTTCTGAGAGATTGAACCTGAAAGTCTAGTATCGTGAAAAAAAAAAAAAA
>NW_007599220.1:0-354 GCF_000523025.1 Cynoglossus semilaevis | reverse complement strand
AGCCTCAGACAAAGTCATGATCTTGAAGGTAGAAGTTAAAGGTGTGACTCTGGATGTGGTCTGTGCTTAGGAACCTTAGGTTTAACGTCAAGTGAGACCTTCACTCACCTCCACTTCTATGCATTCGTTGAGCTTCTTGCAGGTGGCAGATATGGTCTCAGTGGTTCCAAACTCAAAGTACCAGAGCTTGTTCTTCATTCTGAGAGGACAAAGGGAAAAATTGAAGACATCATTTTTGTCTTAAAAACATTACAAGAACACTTCTTGACTTGATGGAACGATGCGTTTTGGGTCCAACATATTTAATCTCTCCCCCTCCCTCGGGTCTAGATTTGTCAGAAACTGACAACTGAG
>NW_007599219.1:0-354 GCF_000523025.1 Cynoglossus semilaevis | reverse complement strand
ATACAAGGAGAAATCTAAGTAAGTCCTGAAACATGCTGAAAAGTATTTTTTTTTGTATTCATAGCAGAGCTATTATATCTCTTTTTTTTCCCTAACATTTTTCTTTTTCTTTCTTCCTATCTAAGGACTGAAATCAAGTTTTTGTTTTAATTCTCAATATACTCTAATTTGGTTAAAAATCTTCATGAAAATGTTTTAACATCTGACCACATGACATGTGAAATTAGGATTTTACCAAAAAAAACATGGAGTCTGAAATGTCTAATAATTGATTTTTTTTAAATGACTGATAAAGTTGTTTTAGACTCTTTATTAAAATTAATATTGAAAACACCACACAATCTTAAGCAACTG
>NW_007599218.1:0-354 GCF_000523025.1 Cynoglossus semilaevis | reverse complement strand
ACAAGAGAAGTGGGAAGCTGGGGATCACACACTCTGAGCTGGAAAATTATTTCAAGGTGGCAATACAGTGACCCAACAAAACCAACTCCGCTTGGATCACGTGGTTATGTTCCCCGATCACCCCCACCCCCGCTTTTCCCATTTAACACTGCTCCACCTAAACTCAGTTAGGATTGCAGAAGTTGACCAGAAAGTGAGAGCAGCCTCAGCCCCATGCCCCAAAGAGATACCTTACAAGCTGTACAAGTATTGCCTAATGGTCCAAAGACTTCTGTGGAACCACATGGGGTGGTCTGTAAGAATCAAGTCATCCCCTCAGAGTGGCCAAGGGCAGTCACTTTTTTTAAACCGAAG
>NW_007599217.1:0-354 GCF_000523025.1 Cynoglossus semilaevis | reverse complement strand
TTTAAAATCACCCAAGTTAATCAAAATTAATCTGGGTGACTTTAAGGAGTAAAATAGGCCAAAAATATTAAAACAGAAATGATTTTGCCTGAAGTACTGGGTGTTTATGATTATAATTAAAGGGCTGTTGTAGTAGGGTTTTTGGACAGAGTTGTGCCATAAACATCTGGGTCACTTAAATAAAATTAGCTGGCATTTTAACAGGTACAAAAAAAATTCAGTTCCAACACTGCCACAGATACTCAGTTTTATGGCACGACAAACAAATAAACTACTCAAAGTGAGTAAAACACAGAGCTAATATGATTGGTCCGATCTGTATCGTATCGTCTTCAAACTGTGAAATGAACCTTT
>NW_007599216.1:0-354 GCF_000523025.1 Cynoglossus semilaevis | reverse complement strand
GCAGAGAGAAAATGTCGACTGCGCCGTTGGAGGTGCAGGTAGAACAGGTAGAGTGGGTGCACAGTGAAACAACAGAGGAAGCGGAGGGAGAATTAAGGAGCAGGGAGAAAAAAAAAATGATCAGTGACAATAGGAATGGAACTGGTCGTACAGGTTGAGCCTGAAACAACTGCTGCTTCTGCTGCAGAGCCTGGGTTCACTGGAACCCGGAGCGTTGCATAATGCAGTT
Source organism: Cynoglossus semilaevis (assembly GCF_000523025.1). NCBI lineage: Eukaryota > Metazoa > Chordata > Actinopteri > Pleuronectiformes > Cynoglossidae > Cynoglossus > Cynoglossus semilaevis. The sequence goes on along the minus strand of NW_007599216.1, from coordinate 125 downwards.
AAATAAAAGGACACCCACAGCCAACCACGCACACAGGCACACGCAACCTTTACAATATCTCATCACGTCTTGTGCGCATCGTAATTTTTTTTTAACATCGTAATGTAACTCACTGAGAAAAAAAA
>NW_007599215.1:0-354 GCF_000523025.1 Cynoglossus semilaevis | reverse complement strand
CTTTCTTTTTTTCTCAGTACCGATTATGAGGATTATCTCAGCCTACCACCGTAATCACATCGTAGGATTTGCACCAAAGAGAGAACTCTATTAAAGGGGCACTCTGTGATTTTCAACACATATTGTTGTTGCTCAAGATCACCTCATACTGTCAGTAAAACAGAACATTTGGGCCGACATAAATGGTCTTGTCCTACTTTTACCGTCGGCCCAGTTGTTTGTCAAGGCAACCCAACTGTAACAAACCCTGTACTGAAGGGACAGGCTGTGAAACCTTTATCCTCTTAACACGCACAAAATATAATTACAAGTGCGATGAAACATGAACACTAATTTAATTAGTTTAAAAAAAAA
>NW_007599214.1:0-355 GCF_000523025.1 Cynoglossus semilaevis | reverse complement strand
AATAATATAATTCAGTATGAACTGATGTCCACCAGACACCCGTCTGTCAGTCCAGTCTGCAGACAGACCTGGTCTACGGATACCGGATCTTTCTGGAGCGACTGTCTGTGTTTTTGTTGTGTTTAACGACATCCTTCACTACAGCGCAGAGATAACGGTGTCGTCATGTCGTTCCTTGACCGTTCCGTGGACTTCAGTCGGAGATACGAGCAGATTTTCCGCCTCTGAGCCGTGACACTGTTTAATGAGTCTCGACACTGCTGTAATGATCAAACCGTGTGAGTCAAAAGGGGAAAGAAATAAAAAATAAAACCATTTTATGGTCTCCAGTAATAGTTCACTGTCTGTGTGATCT
>NW_007599213.1:0-355 GCF_000523025.1 Cynoglossus semilaevis | reverse complement strand
AGCCCGAGGGTGGGATGCATTTAGCCTGGGCCAGTTTTAACTTGACGATTCAGAGCAGTGAAATATTTATAATGAGATGAGATTCCCTTGAATGTACTGCACTTTAAATGCTGCAATGTTTCATTCCCTTGTGGGACTCAAGTGAAAGAGGAAAAATTGGATCAGTGCAGCAGTCTTCTGGTCTAAAATTAGCATTTCATTGTCAGTCAGACTTCAATAGTAAATTGAATTTATTAACTGGAAAGAAAGAAGAGGAGGGGGGTAATTGTTAGGAAAAACTGGCATCAGTCTAGATTTATGAAGTGCAATTATTATGACTGTATTAACATTTTTTCTCTGAGCTTACACCAAAAAA
>NW_007599212.1:0-355 GCF_000523025.1 Cynoglossus semilaevis | reverse complement strand
AACTTTATTTCCCATGATGCTCAGCTGAATAAGCGGCTTCAGTCTGTAGTAATGGATCAGAGAGGGTTACTGGTCTGAAGCAGCTCCGAGGTTCTCTACTTTTTTGAAGAGAACCGGGGCTATTCAGCAGGGCTGAGCTAATACACCATATGGCACCACTTCCTTTTATTATCTGTGCACACAGCCCAAAATTCATTTCAACATTTCCTCCCCGACGCCTGCTGTGAACTAATCCCATCCAAAAGTCTTAACAATAAGTCGGGCAATTCAATAGCATTATCCAAAAGTCCATTCAGAGTTATGACATTCAGTGAAAGTGATAGTGGTTAACTCTGAGCATCTCCTGCATGGTATT
>NW_007599211.1:0-355 GCF_000523025.1 Cynoglossus semilaevis | reverse complement strand
GCCCCCACTAATAGGAAAAGCTCATCTTCCAGTCCATTAGCATATATTCTGATAATGGCCAGACTTTGAAGAACTGTGTCGTCGTCGTCAGCACTTTTTCTTTATCCTGTGTCATTTCTTTGAGGAAAATGATCCATTTTAATGATGTTGATCTTCTCCACGCATACAAATAAGTCTGAAAAAAAACAACAGCTCCCCCTGGACGCTGTTTAGCTCAGACAGCGTAGCTGCGCTGCCAAAATGATTGTGGTCTCTTAATGAAATACAAACAAGGCTGGTCGTTGTGTTTCCTCTCAGCTGCAGACGTGAGGAGCTGCTCTCTCCTGGAAGAACCCATGGTAATGGAGAACCCATG
>NW_007599210.1:0-355 GCF_000523025.1 Cynoglossus semilaevis | reverse complement strand
GATGTTAGTATCTCTTTAGAGTGAACAATTAACTCCCTAATGTTAGCCAGTGAAAGGACTCCAGGGAACATCAGGGAACATAAATGTGGATATATGTGTGTGTATATATGTACATGTATACACACCCCCACATATATATATATATACATATGTTTTTTATATATAAATCCTCTTCTCCATTCAATATTTAATGTTGCCTTCGTCAGAGTCACTGAGTTGCTGAAGCTTCATGGAAAACAATATCATCTTTTTTCTGCTTTGTATCCTTTAAGTATTAAAAAATCATTATTATATTGCATTTTTATGTAACACTTAAAAAGGTCTTTACATTTTTTTATACAGTATTCTAAGAGTA
>NW_007599209.1:0-355 GCF_000523025.1 Cynoglossus semilaevis | reverse complement strand
TGCGAATGCAGCAGGAAACGCACTTAATCGCGCATGTGTGGTGAAGTGTTCCTGTGCTTCAGCCCACCTTTGACAACCGTGCCACTGGCATTCACACTAGCCATACGGGCTTAGGAGCGATACCACGGCCCTAGTGTGACTGCACCGTTGGATTAGGGTTAGGCTGCAGAGCTTAAAGAAATGTACTTATTAAACAGTTATCCTTTCTGTCTTCTCATTATGCACTCTTGCACATCATGCATATTAAGAAGGCAGCCTGTTGTGAGGTCTCATTGTTAGAGAGGTTAAACCAGGGCTCATTAATCAAAAAGCATCCCTCAAAGACAAAAACACTACAACATTTTTTTTTTTTTTT
>NW_007599208.1:0-355 GCF_000523025.1 Cynoglossus semilaevis | reverse complement strand
GATAGATAGATACATTTATAAATACTTAAAATGTGATCGTATGACCGCAACAAAGACGTCCAAACTTGCCGACTTCTTCCTGCGCCACTGACCTGTTCCGATTTCGGTGTGATGTTGTTCCTCTGCATGTGTTCGACGAGGGCGATCATGGCCGCCATGCACTCGTGTTGGTTGAGCTCATCCATCTCCAAATCCACCATCGCATCCGTGGAGGGACTTCTGTCCTCTGTCTCCTGTACGCGTGAAGACGAGGAAAACCTGGACTCATCATTGTGTCATGGCATCCATTTACCCATCATGCACCTGTGTTAGGTGTCCAGTGTTCAGGACTGGTCTATTCATAGTTTACATTTTG
>NW_007599207.1:0-355 GCF_000523025.1 Cynoglossus semilaevis | reverse complement strand
CTGGAGGTGGGATGAAGTTGTTTATGTAAAAAAAAAGTAGTTTTATACCACAAATGACCAGTAGGTTAAGAAGATCTTTTATAAAAACATGGACAAGAATCAGCCCATAAAAATCCAAATGTCTAATTATTCCTTGTTGTACTTCCTCCGTCTTCTTCTCCTCTCACTGTATCTGGAACTAATCAAAATCCAAATCCAAATCCGTTCCTCCTAGTTATTTACACAGTTCACATGTTGACCTGCAGCCACAATTATAAAAGTTTGTTTCCAATTTCTTGATGTAGCTCTGATGCCCCCTATAGGAGACCTAGTGTATCCTCGAACACCAACCCAGTCGGGGTTGCAAGCCCCCTTT
>NW_007599206.1:0-355 GCF_000523025.1 Cynoglossus semilaevis | reverse complement strand
CTTCTCCTAACTGTAAAGTGGTTCTACTGGAGTTCACTGTGGAACGTTAACACATGATGAGCTGCCGTCCTGGTAACTGTTTGAATTTACAGGTGTTGGGTCTTTTCTGTTTTCAGACACCAGCTACGCTCAGAACAAGGACAACGCCCAGTGGTACTACTTTGACGACAGCAAAGTCACCTTTGCCTCCGAGGATCAGATTGTGGTCAGTGTCTCGTCTTTACAACGTTTGAATTTTCAATCGAGAGAAAGCTTAAAGGATCCCAGATGTTTTAGGAGAACGTGATAGTTTTAAGGTTTCAAATCTTAAATGAAGTCTGCGTTAATCTGTTTAAGATTTTTTATTACATTTTTT
>NW_007599205.1:0-355 GCF_000523025.1 Cynoglossus semilaevis | reverse complement strand
CAGGTGTCCCCAGAGATAACCCCCCCCACCCCCCCCCAAACTGCAGCCTCCTGGAAACCAACAGCTCCCACCTTTAACAATGTTGACAATATCTAGCAATAACTACATCAACATTGAAGTTCATTTGAGTTTTTGCTATTTTATGCTAACCTAGCTCTCCTGCCTAATTGTTGGCTAGCATTCATTTGATCTAATTTACCTTTTAGTTTTCTACTAAAGAGCTACTGTTTATTTGCTTCCAGATTAGTCATTTCTTTTATAATTAGTCGAGGGTCAGCTTAATAATTGGTCATTTTTGGACATTTCTTGATACAACTGGCTACTACAACATATCTGTAATGTACATTTAATGGCA
>NW_007599204.1:0-355 GCF_000523025.1 Cynoglossus semilaevis | reverse complement strand
GGGTCAATGGGGGCTCACGGCCAATCCTGAGATTTTTATTTTTAGATAATTTATATTTCATCATTTTATGTTTTGGAGCAGATCCTTCCAACAGGTGGAGGATGAGGAGGTGCGGACAGAGGCTGGAGGAGGAGGAGGTGGCAGCAGCGCCAGCAGGGCCCGGCTGTAATGACCCTGCCAGGCCGACACAACGCCCTCACCTGGGGGAGCAGCGTGGCCTTCAGATGACAGATGGAGGGCTGCTGAGGCAGCAGAGCTCAGGTGGGTTATTAGAGAACAGCTACTGGACCAACGCGGCTGCCAGTGTTGTGTGGCTAATGTGGTGAAATGACTGCCAAGACCAGGTCCACCACAA
>NW_007599203.1:0-355 GCF_000523025.1 Cynoglossus semilaevis | reverse complement strand
ATATATATATTTATATATATATGGAGGAAATATTTATATGTACATAACCTATGACTAAAATAATGTATTAATTTAAAACATACATTTATAAATAACAAACTAATTACACTTAATTACCGACTCCTACTTCCACAACTATAGACCTGTTCTCTACCGCCCTCTGCTGTCCTCTTCTCTAACGTTTCATTTCTTCTTCTTCTTCTTCCCCTCTTGTAAAGTGAACTCCCACCGTTTCAAAGACGGCCATTTTATAAACCGCAGGTCCCGAAAGTCCAAACGAGGTCGGTCACTTCTGTACTTTAACACTTCTCTTGTTCTTTCTTGTCTTTTTTTATTTTTAATTTATTAAATTAAA
>NW_007599202.1:0-355 GCF_000523025.1 Cynoglossus semilaevis | reverse complement strand
GATCAGCAGACCTTAGACACACCAAGAGGGAACACAGGCTGACGGCATCAGAGAGGAGGGTGGAACTAGACTGTTGAGACATTTACACGTTGACAGGAAAAGGGTTTTCATATATATACTGCAAAGGGAGCTAAAGGGATTAGAAAAAAAGTAGGAGACTCTGTACTGTGTTTGAAAGAAAATATGGCAAGCAACTGCATGCTGTATCAACTGGGAGGAAAGGAGTGGCTTACCTTTACATAGAGAGCAATGAACAGTTGCTACTGGATACAATGTACTTTTTACAGAACCTAACTCTAATGTAATGAATATGGTAAATATGTTTGGGTTTTTTTTTGAGTTCCAGAAACATTTT
>NW_007599201.1:0-355 GCF_000523025.1 Cynoglossus semilaevis | reverse complement strand
GTGTGTGTGTGTGACAAAAACGAAAGTCTTCACTCGGACAAACGTAACAGTGCGTGTTGATTCAGAGATGTCAAGTAAAGTCAGGAATAATAGAGAAAACATGCATTCAGCTGTAAATATTTCATGATGCGTGAAAGTGAGCAGAGATTCAGCATTCAGCCAATCGGGTGAAAGGGATGCTTCAGGCACGGATGGTGTCGTTTTGGTGTCTGCACACACACACAGCCTGAGGTGTTTGTGTTTGTGTTCGTTTTGGTGTCCACTAACTAGTTAACAATTAGATACGGTGTTGCCAAAAGGATCGAAGAAAGGTTCAAGTAATATGATCTATACAGACATGGACAAAATTGTTGGT
>NW_007599200.1:0-355 GCF_000523025.1 Cynoglossus semilaevis | reverse complement strand
TTTCAAATATAAAAAGATTCATGGAAATTCTTTTACACCTGCAAACACAATTAGTCGATTTATTGCCGATAGTTAGCGAAAACAAAGTTACAAAATGTGATTACACAACACTGAATATTAAATTTAAACAAAAGACATTGACAAATCATGTATTTAGAAAACAAAGAAGTTTTTCTGAAGTACCATGAATAGATACTCATGAAAAAGATTAGGGTTTCTCAAACTGTGGACTGTGTCTCTCAAAGGTATTTAATATTTGTTGTATTTGTTCCACAGAGGGACAACTACACCAATTTGTTATTTTTATTTTCTTGGTTGAATGAAATTTGGTGTTTTTTATTCATTTCAGTTTTGG
>NW_007599199.1:0-355 GCF_000523025.1 Cynoglossus semilaevis | reverse complement strand
TAATGAGCTGATGGACAATATGCAAAGTGCTGTTAAAGGGCAGAATGGATGTGGGAGGTATTGATATATTTTCAAAAACTGATCTCACATTGTGTTCATTTTTGGGGCTGATTTGATCATTTGTCTGCTGATCAAGGGCCATTGTAAATGGATAAAAAAATACTATGGGCAAATGTAAAAATTCTTCAGAATATATTTTCCATTTTACCTTATTGTCTTTTCAAACCGTGTGTCCATCAGTATAACATTAACTACAACTTCGCTTCAGAACCCAATGCTATCTGCTTAATGTTATTCATCCTGTGAAAACCTGTGCCTTTTCTGGTTCCAGGATTTGACTGCCGCTGTGGTAACC
>NW_007599198.1:0-355 GCF_000523025.1 Cynoglossus semilaevis | reverse complement strand
TCATTTTAATTTTGATGTAAATATTATATATTTTATAGATGTGAGATGAGAGAACGCTGCTGGCTAAATATATATAAATATATATATATATACCACTTGTATTTATTTATTTATGTATTTATTTTCGGCCACTATTGGGAATATTTGACATCAAATATAAATGATATTTACATGTTTTTTATTAAATTTAAAAAGTCATGTTTTTAACTTTTCATTTGTTTCAACTGTGTTATATTTACTTATGTATTTACTAAACACCTGGGCTGAACACTTTAAAAGTAAATTATTATTATTATTATTATTATTATTATATGAAAGCTATTTCGTTCCTATTTAGACTTTTGTTTTTGTTTTG
>NW_007599197.1:0-355 GCF_000523025.1 Cynoglossus semilaevis | reverse complement strand
CGGTTCGAAACCGGGCGGAAACATATTATTGTTGTTGCTGCGACTCTCCATTCATCCGTACACGTTTCTTTTCGCACTTATTACATAGAATAACAAAAAACTTCTGAAATGATTCAATTGTAAAATGTAGTAAAATGACAAGTTGACAGATGCAGAGCTTTTTGTTTCTGTTATCCTTTAAAAGAAACCACATTTAAATGAAAACATTCTGCACAGGTCATTAGTATTTTAAATATTGATGTCATGTCCATCAAATGTAGGAAAATAAAGAAAATACTATTCAATATTTGAATCCATGCACCAGGTATTTATCAAATTGAAACCAATAATGTTTTAACAATAGTTGTGAACAGAT
>NW_007599196.1:0-355 GCF_000523025.1 Cynoglossus semilaevis | reverse complement strand
AATCCCAGTGATGTGTGAGGGCTTGGATGTGTCAATGACTTCATCAGTATGGAGCCCGTTACCTTGACCTTCCTCTGCCTGATTCTACCATTGAATCTGTACATACAGTACAGTGTGATGATACTGTCACAGTACTACTACACAGTACTGCACTCTGTCAGGTGGTGTGCAGTTTTAAAGGACAGGCAAAGACATCTGTCTGAAGTTGATTTTAAAATATATTTCATGTGAAACGTGTCAACAAAAGGAAATTGAAGAAAATATAATTGTTGTATTGTATTGTATAAAGCAGGAGCTCATGTTTATTTCTTACAGTTGTCTTGTAGAAAGATTTTACATCTGTGTGTGTGTGTGT
>NW_007599195.1:0-355 GCF_000523025.1 Cynoglossus semilaevis | reverse complement strand
GGGATTCATTGGTCAGTCATCGTAAGAATACAATAATTATTGTACGTCGCCTTTGACGGTGAAATCTTGCAAATGAAAGTTGAGCTATTTCACAGCGTGGAGCAGACGACCGCGATCACGTTTCCACCACGCCACTGAGTTTGTAGAAAGAATCTCAAGAATGTTTTCTCCCATCTTCTCCTCCCATCTGTGCTCCTCCACTCCCGGGGAGTAGGAAGGCGAGGCAGCTTTGCGATAACCTTGCCCTGTCATTGCATTCTTAGAACAAATCTGCTCTTATCACGATCTTGTAGCAGCCACCCAAGGCAATTTTCCCGCGGCTTCCCGGCCGGCGGGCGCCTGTCTCAAATCCTCC
>NW_007599194.1:0-355 GCF_000523025.1 Cynoglossus semilaevis | reverse complement strand
AAAATGAGTTTGACACCCCTTGGTCAATGTCAATGATATGCACAGCCAAAAATACTCTATTAGGTTTTTATTTCTTTTTCTGTGTTCTCCCTCCGATTAGTATTTCCTTGACTTTCTTCTTGCTTAAATATTTGTTACGTTGCCTTTGTGTTTGGATAATTCAATATTTACTATATAACCCAGCCAACGCTGCTACGTCCTTGATCATGTTTTGAATTGTACCTTTGGAGCAGAATGGTGTAAAATATATGATTATGCTTTATAATGGTGGTAAACGTTAAAACCAGCTATCTATTTAGGGTATGGGTTTTAGAAATATTTAATTACTAGTTACTTAATTACTATTACTAATTAC
>NW_007599193.1:0-355 GCF_000523025.1 Cynoglossus semilaevis | reverse complement strand
ACAGTAAAGGCATCGTTACCTATGACCAACCAGTCATATGTAACAACTGTAAATATATGTGAAAGTCAAGTTGACCCTGCTCTGTCCACATGTCCACAACCTCACCCTGTGGACTTTTGTCTCACGGTTCTCAGGCTCCTACAGCTACCGTTTCACTTCACCCGGTGAGTTCTTCTACAGCAGTGGGTTCGTGGATGACGACCAGAGACGGGTGCTGCAGGGAGTGGTGAAGGTCGTGAGGCGGCCGACCAAAAACAGCAATGTGTCTGTGAGCGTGGCGGAAATCGAAGCCAAACTAGAGGCAGGAGGTGAAGAGGAAGTCTTTATTATCTGGAAAATCTACATTTAAAAAAAA
>NW_007599192.1:0-355 GCF_000523025.1 Cynoglossus semilaevis | reverse complement strand
CGAAATGAAGTTTCTCACAAAGTTCATTCAGTTTGAAGAAAAGACAAAAATCTGACGGCGCATTTCAATAATCACTTAAATTCCAAGATTTTAGGAAATGAATCAGGAATTAAAAATCAGGTAAAATGAAATGTGGCTCTGCTGAAGCCACGACAAGGATCTGTTGATGTTCCATAGGTCTGAGGGATGTGCCTCAACACGCTTTAGTCAAAGTCAGACTTTTAAAAGCTTAACATACTTTTTGGACCCTTCTGACCCGTGTATTCAAACGGCTAACTCCACAAGACGAGGACACCGGTGGACATGCAGACTCTCACAGTGCCACAGAGGGGGGGGGGGGGTGAGGGTGGGGTGA
>NW_007599191.1:0-355 GCF_000523025.1 Cynoglossus semilaevis | reverse complement strand
AAGCCCCATGTCAGAAGAGACCAAAAGCCCCACGGCCCACTTGCAGCCATAAAAACCACCACCCTGACGGATGTCACAGGGTCACATGGGCCAAGCTGCCCTGCCCAGGTTTGGCACCCATTATGCCAAAGTTCAACCTCACCAGGGTGCAGAGGACGTTTACCTGTCCAGAAACCCTACAGGCAGGAGGCGCCCCTCCTCCCCTACAGGTCAACAGCTGCTATGACTTCAAGTAAGGCCAGTGACCTACTTGTACCAGAATGGATACAGCCCAGTGGGGGCTCCATGGAGACCACGCAACAGCCCAGGTACAGCCACAGGCCACCTGTCCAAGCCCAGGGGGCTGGTTTTTATT
>NW_007599190.1:0-355 GCF_000523025.1 Cynoglossus semilaevis | reverse complement strand
CTTTAATAAGCTGCACTGAAGCCAGACTCTGGTCCCAAACTCCCCAGACAGATTTTGATCTAAAACCTGAAGGTCGTGAACTCAGATCAGTCTCAGTGACGACACCAACAGACGACATACTGTACTGCATGTCTCTGATCGATTCCCTGCATGATTCTCTCCAACGCCCACAGTCAGAACTTTGCGCATGAAAACATGGAATGAGGTCACAGCCATAAAAGGTTGCACTTTTTTAAACGCCTAAAACAGACATTTGTCAAATCATGTTCTGTTTAAGGTCAGAATGAAAGACAAAACACAAGAGAAAATCTAACTTCATTCCCAGAATTCTCAGATTGATAAAAAATAGTTTTTT
>NW_007599189.1:0-355 GCF_000523025.1 Cynoglossus semilaevis | reverse complement strand
AAAAAAAAGAAAAAAGATACCAAGGTTTGGTACATGCACTGGGTCACGCACTCACCTTAGCTGCGACTGCAGTTTGCCAGCCTTGGTGATAAAATCTTCCCAAATAGGGTAGCTGCTCTGTGGAAAAACAACAAGAATGACACAATCATCAGAACAGATTTCTGGATTCACACTGTTATATAACATTTCCACAGACGTGAGGTCAAACTGAGACTTATCAACAGGGATAAACAGAAGCCAAGGCCGATGCGTTCCATCACCCAAGCCCTGTTTGTCAGCCCCCCTAAAAAACATTACGTGAAGCTGAAGTAAACTTAACTTTATGTAATAAGATGACCTGTAGACTAGAGAGAGT
>NW_007599188.1:0-355 GCF_000523025.1 Cynoglossus semilaevis | reverse complement strand
AAAAAAAAACCTGCCATGTGACAGGTTCATGTTAGCGTGTACTTGTACTTGTATGTGTCTATATGAACATGTGCACTAGTACATGTATCTCACGCAACTATTTTGGGCCACTCACCTGTCAGAGGCGCTTCTTTCTAGAGAATGTGTCAGAATTGGCCGCCTCGTCAACACTGCCAGGGGGAGATTAGGAGCTCCCTATTTTAGCAGAGAAAAATCAGAGGGATGCAGCCTCTGGCCCCCTCCTGCACACTGGCTTGGCCTTTCAGGAAGCCCAGGGACCTTAGGGGCCTCTGAGGGGCCCAATCTGTTAACCTGTACGGAGGTGTTAAACTGATCTGCCTGAGCGGGAGGGAGG
>NW_007599187.1:0-355 GCF_000523025.1 Cynoglossus semilaevis | reverse complement strand
AGACATTTACATAAACCTGTATAGTGTATCAGTGACAAACCACAGGGTGGAAACAGTTAGAAGCTCAGGTATTCTTTTAATGTCAAACATCAGCAACTTGACAGCCTATACAGTAGAGGGGTAAGAATAACCCACTGTAATGATTTTGAAAATGATATATGATTTATCTTGCCACAGGCCTCGACATGGATGATGTCAACAGTACAAACAGCGGCCACTCTGATTAAGATTTTTAAAACAACAAGAATGGATGGATTGTATACAGAATCACATATAAACAAACTTACAAACAGGAAGGCATGTTGTATTAATAACCTGTATTAGCAGAGTTAAATGTGAATATTAATCACATAAT
>NW_007599186.1:0-355 GCF_000523025.1 Cynoglossus semilaevis | reverse complement strand
TTCTTCTTCTTCTTCCCTTTTGTCTGTCCCTACAGTCTAGAAAAGCCAGTGAACCTGACAAAGATAAGAAAGGTCTGGAAAGCCGGGCAGACAGTATCGGCAGTGGACGGGCCATACCCATCAAACAGGTGAGACAGTCACTTCCTGTCTGTCCTAAATATGCCCCGTCCCATCAATCGGATGAGACCAGTCCTTACAGACTGCTGTTTGTAACGGATGCCTTAAGTAGAAATGATCAGACACAGGAAACGTCTCCACTCCTCATGTTTGAAGTAGATCCTCTGGACGACACGGTCTGGACACCGTGTGGACTGTAGACCGCAGCCCACTCCCTGGGGCAGGTGTTATTGTTCTT
>NW_007599185.1:0-355 GCF_000523025.1 Cynoglossus semilaevis | reverse complement strand
AATGAAAGCTGTCAATCACACGACAGCTGCAGCTTATCGTCTGTTTCCCCTAAAGATGGACGCATCATTGATGACGTTGACACAAAAATTGCACAACCGTCACTTTCCCTGGTCACTGGTACCTTCACATGCAGGCAGATGCTTCAGTCTACACCGTGACTATGGCTGCACCACCATGTCCAGAAGACTTGACCTTTACTTCCTCGTTCACACAGCCTGGTGTGTATGTTCTGCAGCAGTGACGCCTGCGATTAATCACATAGAAGTAACAATCTGCACTTTCGACCGTAATCCACCAAGTGATTCAGATTCAGATTACTCCGAACTGCACGGTACATCACCTGTCAGTCTTCAT
>NW_007599184.1:0-355 GCF_000523025.1 Cynoglossus semilaevis | reverse complement strand
TTGCCATCTAGTGGGATAAGCAAAATTTGCAGTCGTTCGTTATGACAAATTGAAATAAATCTTTGCCATAACAACATGCAACTTTATACTAATATTTGACTTGATTCGAAAGCCCAGCCGTATAGGCCTGCGGGCCGTAGTTTGCGTATGCCTGGCTTAGTCCTTTGCAAGATTATGGGGTGGTGGAAATGATCCCAGCTTCTATGAACCATTGTTGCGGCTGGCAATAAAATAATAGTTCATTGCAGGACATGGCTTAATTGATGTATTAAAATGTCAATATAAAAAAACAGTTTTGTCAAAAAAGTTTCTGTAATGTATAGGCTAGTTTGCAGAGGTGTGGACTCGAGTCGCA
>NW_007599183.1:0-355 GCF_000523025.1 Cynoglossus semilaevis | reverse complement strand
CGCTGTTAAATATATTAAATATTTGATGTTTAACTTTTAACTTCAGGGACGACAGGACTTCACTGCAGCTCACGTTTTTTGTTTTTTTTTTTCTTTGCGATTTTGGCCGTTTCTCCGAGACTCGGCCTTCGCAGCTCAGACGTAATTAACGGGAGGAAAAATCTCTCACCTTTTCTCGAAATTTGAAATCCCTTTTTTACTGACTTTATTACACTTCTTCTTTATTATTACCACCTTTTTCCCTGGCAATAAAAATAAATTACAAATCTACATTACCATGATGGATTTGCTGCAATAAAACAGGAAGTCGGGCTGATTTTATCTGCTACTCTGACCAAACACACACACACACACA
>NW_007599182.1:0-355 GCF_000523025.1 Cynoglossus semilaevis | reverse complement strand
GTACCTTCACATTACACAACCATTCGCATCAATGTCTCTAAATCTACGATAAAGTTTGAAGTTTTCAGGGCCCTGTCTTTAAAATGGACTCAAATGTAAGTAAGTCAGTTAGTCATATTGAAAGATTGCATTTTGTAGTTGTAAAAATGCAGTTGTTTAAATGATATATTTTTTTATTATTTTTATTTACATATTTATATAATAATATAATATGGATATTTATAGGATTTTTTTAACAAGTTTTTTTAACAGAGAAATGTTCGCATGAAATAAAGTCAAAGACTATGTTTGAAACAAGAATTATATTGGAAAAAAACTAAAATAATTTTAAAAATTCAACAGGATCTAAAAAAAA
>NW_007599181.1:0-355 GCF_000523025.1 Cynoglossus semilaevis | reverse complement strand
ATATAAAAACCTACACAACTAATACATTCCATTTCCCGTCTTACTCATACACAGCCATGCAGTTTTACTAATAGTACTACTCTCTACGGCAAGTCGTATCAGCACGATACGTGATATTTACTTTACAGACGTGACATTCACATCTTCCGACATGGTTCACTTTAAATGTCAAACTCCTGTCCACATACATACGTGCACATGGCCGTAACACGGGGCTCATATTCAGAACCCTGTCTAATCCTCGTTACTATTAAAGCTTCAAACTGAATCCACAGCCAAAACTACAACATCTGTCTTTTTTAACCTGCAAAATATTAATACCATGATCACTGCAGTGACTGATTTGAAATATCCA
>NW_007599180.1:0-355 GCF_000523025.1 Cynoglossus semilaevis | reverse complement strand
GACCAACTGGGATTTCAGGCACCTGGACGTTACCTTAAAGTTGTACTCCTTGTCCATTCCGGTCCCATTGATGCCCTTGAGCACGATTCCTTCAATATGCACGGCTGCAACAACAGGGAAGACGATTTAGTTTTTCTCAGGATGATATGGATACAAAGATAAAACCAAGTCTGTGTCATCCGTGATTCACAGACTGGAGTGTTATGAATCGTTCTCTGTACACGCTCTAGTAGAGTCAGCTGAGCTTTTAGCTCCAGCTGACTCCATCCACCCTGACGCTATTCAGACCACTTTTAGCGTTTTAGTCAATGGTGGAAAATTACTGAAGTCTTTATTTTGAACATTAAAAAAAAAA
>NW_007599179.1:0-355 GCF_000523025.1 Cynoglossus semilaevis | reverse complement strand
TGATGACCATCATCAATAGGAGGACAACAGTGACGACAAAAAAATCCTGTTTTTTTGACGACACTATAGCAAAGTAGAAGACCACAGAATGAAACAAAAACATTTTTAAATAAAAAAAATGTGAGGTTTTAAGGTCTTTGAAATTCTCAAAAAGAAATATCTGCTGAAGAGACACCTTCAGGCAAGACAACAGAAACATCAGACGGACTAGAAACGTACCAATCACAGACATGAAAACTATTAATTGTTGGAAAACACTGGAGCCAACGTGTTTTTGCAAAACACTGGCCACGTTGTTTTAGCATGCCTTTTTATTATTATAATTGCCATAATTATAATAATAATTATAATAACA
>NW_007599178.1:0-355 GCF_000523025.1 Cynoglossus semilaevis | reverse complement strand
ATATATAATACAGGTGGAGGATTAATCACCTGAGGCTTTGTTCTTTATTGATCCATCATCTCTCCTCTACCGTGATCCACTGATCTGATGGTATTTGTTTCATGTCTGGTTGAAGACCCAGCAGGGTTCAGGAATATTGACACAGTGACTGCTGCATGAAATACATCCCTGCAGCTGTGTTATGCACCAACACTCGGCTGATCGGACTGGATTACTCTCCCAGGCTGTGGTATCCTGTAATTAGGTTTATTTTGGGCTCCCAACAAAATGTTGTGGGCCCTCCGAGGTCACCTCGTAATAACGGCTCCGATGCTTTCAAAGGACCTGCTAGGAAAACAAACAGAGCTAAAAAAAA
>NW_007599177.1:0-355 GCF_000523025.1 Cynoglossus semilaevis | reverse complement strand
AAGCTGGAGCTGTCTGTGGGGACGGTGTTGAGTTTCGCGGCCGTCCAGACGTACGTTCTGGGCCTGTGTCCGATCCACGTAGTGGTGGACAACCAGCTGCCTCCAGCCTCCAGATTCATTGTGATACTGGAACAGGTCAGTGTATGGTCGACTGTTGTCCAAATGAAGACATCAATCTGGAACCAAACGGTATATAAAACAAATGTGTGGATTAATTAGATGAAATATATCCAGCTCTTAATTTTTCTTCTATATTAGTGATCATGAAATGGTGGCCCGTGGGCAAATCTGGCCGAGTGAACTGCCAAATCAGGTCCATGACTTGATACACCACATAATAATTTTAGACAAAAAA
>NW_007599176.1:0-355 GCF_000523025.1 Cynoglossus semilaevis | reverse complement strand
TGTGTGTGTGTGTGTGTGTATTCCCTGTTCAGGTTCTGTCCATTGTCAATGTCAGACCTGGTCCATTGGGTCTTTGAGTGCACAGGTGGCGATAGACTGGCCCCTAATGAGTCCATATGGGACTGTCTGGAACAGTGTGTACTAGTGTGTGTTTGTGTCTATGTTGTGTGTACACGACCCTGCGTGCTATATATTGATGTGCTAATTGCGTGGATGTGTGTTTAAGGAGTAAAACCCTGCTGTATTTGAGAAGGAACAAACCATCTTGTTTAGATCGATGAACTGAGTGAACCTGCCAAATACTCTGCTCCATCGCTCTGTCGTCAGTTTGGAATGTTGCATATTCATTTTATAT
>NW_007599175.1:0-355 GCF_000523025.1 Cynoglossus semilaevis | reverse complement strand
TCAGACTCAGGTAGTAGTACCTGAGCAGCTGGATGTTGCAGGTTTTGAGGACCCTAGCAATGGCATCAGGGCCTGGAGCCTTTCACTGATGTCGTCTTTCCACCTCTTTACCTGACCTAGGGTCACAGTTGGGTGGGGGGTTAATGCAGATGTCTTCAGTGGAGGATGAGGAGGAGGTGAGGAAGAAGCAGGGTGAGCAGATGGAGAGCTGCTGTACAGGAGAGTGCTTGGGGGGGGAGGTGGGTTGAGACGATAGAGATGGCATAGATGTGTGAGGGTGTCGAAGGGTAAGAGAGGTTTAAGAAACTGCATAGCGCTATCCAGCTGCCCTGATGCTTACCTGTCTTTCTCCTTC
>NW_007599174.1:0-355 GCF_000523025.1 Cynoglossus semilaevis | reverse complement strand
GTGGACAAGGAAGGACAGAGACACAGATATGGACTGAGACACAGTGTCATTGAAGTCAGTTGAACTGGGAGACAATGTAGAGACCAGGTGTGTAATATTGACAAGTAGTCCTCTACGTGTCATAAAAAATATTTAGTTAAACTATTTTTCCAATGGGAGAGCAACTTCAGCCACGTTTAATGAAGTTGGCTTGTCATTGGTTAGGCAGATGATAATCTGACTTTGTTTTTTTTAAAGCTCAACGGCAAACAACAAGGCTTTGCTCTCAGCTCGTTTGAGTTTTACTGACTTGTTGTTAGTGCAGAGATGGAACATGAGACACGGTGATACACTGTTAACAGGTGAAACACTCCTA
>NW_007599173.1:0-355 GCF_000523025.1 Cynoglossus semilaevis | reverse complement strand
TTTTTTTTATCTGTGCCACAGGAGGAGAGTCGAACTGATCATCAACAACATGGAGCCCTTCAGGAAGGTGTGGGAACCTCTGCCTTACAACAAGAAGGTCAGTGGATCGAACCCTTGTTCTGACTGATTGTCTTCCTGTGTTCAGTCTTTGTTTTCTTTGTTGATTGGCTCCAGTTCTCCATAACCTTCAATAATATCAACTGATTGACTTTAAATGTAAAATTATATTTTTTTTTCTGGTGTTTGCTGCTCCGCTCTGCCCCCTAGTGCTCACCCCTTCATCTGCCCCTGGTGCTGCAGTCCTTTTGTATTTAGTTGGTGTTATTGTGTTTGTGTGTGTGTTATAGTTAGTGTT
>NW_007599172.1:0-355 GCF_000523025.1 Cynoglossus semilaevis | reverse complement strand
AACCTGTTCACGTTTCTTCATTTTAGGAGTAAAAAACTTGACAATTGTGAAAAGTATAATATTAAAACTTTCTGAACATGTTATTGTTGACTAAAATCAGACAACTTGAAAAACTTTTTGACAATTTTAAAAACAGTAAATGACAGTGAACAAGTCAACCTACTTGTGTCTGCTGGTGGGTTTTCCCTGGGCGTACTGGTGGAACTGGAATGGTCTGTAGAACTTAGCTTCAACCAGTGACAGACACAGGCTCAGGCAGAACACTGGACTCCAGGCTGTGACTAAACGCATCTTTGATAATCCACGAACAAAATCAAAAGCCCTGAGAAAATATTTAAGAACTAAAGAGAAAAGT
>NW_007599171.1:0-355 GCF_000523025.1 Cynoglossus semilaevis | reverse complement strand
CACACCAATGACAGAGATATTGCCTCTAGGCCAAAGTGCCATTCCGCACACTACACAAGTCCCAGCTGTGCTGCCAAGCTTTTTTCATATATTTGAGCCAAATTCACTTGCACAATTAGTTCATCTCTACCATGTTTTTTTCTTGGCTTATGTGTTTCTTACTCCTTATGTCACTTGTGTTGTGTTGTTCATTTATCACTACAGCCTTATTCTACTCTTGGTCAATCAAACAAAGTACACAAAACGACCACCTTTTTTTTTCTCATTTATTTCTTCTCTACCAGCATCTTGTCTTTTGCTGGAAATAAAAAGTGGTTTCTGATCTGATGCCATGCCCGACACTTTCACCCTTTTT
>NW_007599170.1:0-355 GCF_000523025.1 Cynoglossus semilaevis | reverse complement strand
ACAATTTCATCCGGTTCTAATGTACTCAGCACAAACACCGTCTCCTCTCGTGAGTCAGTGTGTCAGTGTGGAACACCAATGACTGTCACTGTCAGATCAGCGCTTTGACTCAACATTAAAGACGTCACGGATGACCATTTTATTATTACCATTAGCATGTTATTACCATTATTATGGTATTACTTCAGCTGCACAGCTGTCCTCGGCTGACAGAAGGTTTATTAACTGTGTGCTAAACTGTGATGATACACTCACCTAAAATGCACTGTCCCAGCAGCTGTCGTTTTTCATAAACATCAAACCTTATTGTTCATTTTTAAAGTGTTGACAACAGACGGAACTGGAGACCAGTGGA
>NW_007599169.1:0-355 GCF_000523025.1 Cynoglossus semilaevis | reverse complement strand
TTTTTTTTTTAATAGCGCAGTTAGGTAAAGAGGCCACATCTTAGCAGAACAGAGCACCTGACCTCTATTCAAAATGAAATGCCTGCGGTAGAAAGGCAAGTAAAAATAGAAGCCTGTCTGCTGTAAGAGTCCTTGTGACTCCCCTAACGGTCCTGTTGTGTTTTTGTAAAAATGTAAAACTGGACCGGCTAACAAAATTATTATTTTCCCTGTTCACTGCTGTGAGTCTCCACTTTCCCCAGGGATGGGTTCAAATGAAGGTTTGAAAAAAAAAAACCCATAAACAAATAAAATACAAAGGACAACATTTTTGTTTCATTGTATCATTGAATCGCTCATTCTGTTTTCATTATCA
>NW_007599168.1:0-355 GCF_000523025.1 Cynoglossus semilaevis | reverse complement strand
GAAAATATGGCGCTACGGTGTTACCCAGGGATTGGACACCGGTGACACACTGTATTTACGTGTCCTAACGCCACGACATCACCTGACGGTCACACACTCACCGTTGTAGATGAACTCAGAGAACCTGATGCTCAGTCCCTGTTTGATCCTCCGCACCTCCTTGTCCATGGTGAAGGTCTCAATGTCCAGGTGTGCCTGCAGCAGGATGGTGCCGCCCGGGGTTTCATAAATCCCTGACCGACACCAGAAAACAAACGTCAGCGAAACAAAGACATTTTTGGACGTTAAATCACAAATCACCTGATTATTCATCAGACACAGTCCATCACACTCCACTGATTTAAGTAAATACTTA
>NW_007599167.1:0-355 GCF_000523025.1 Cynoglossus semilaevis | reverse complement strand
AATGTATTTAGTTTGCTGGCAATTACGCAGCCTTCGGCGCTGTCAATACGGAGGGGTCTCCCGGAAGTTCCGCGAGGAAAGTCTGCAAATCAGTGTCATATAGTTATGTAATCGCCTATGTGACATCACGACTGTATTTGAATTACTGTGCAGCACATTTAATGATATGCATTCTTCGATTTACGTGAATTTGATGGTCTAAGAGATATTGGATTACTAAGAGATGTATAACGTTTTATTTTTGAATATGTAAAATCAATTAGAAAGGACGGTTAATGAGGAAATATAGGCGACGTCGGCTTCCCTGCACTTCTAGTGGCCCATTATATGATTGAAACGAAAAATTTAAAATAAA
>NW_007599166.1:0-355 GCF_000523025.1 Cynoglossus semilaevis | reverse complement strand
GTCTGTCGTTGAAAGCTGGAGGACAATGATGCTCTGCACAGAGTTCTGCTCTACTGTAAAGCCACCGCTGGGAAGATGATGACGGAGCTGCACAAGCTGCCGAGTGAGAGCCTTCTCACCAAAGCAGGTGATTGAACCCCGTCCACTGAGATCGCATTAAACCCACACTCATTATTCTGTCACTAAAACACGGTCAACTTGTGTTTGTGTCCTGCAGTGATTGCTGTCAGCAACCTGGTGTGTGGACTGTACAACCGGCATCAGTTTGACCAGGCCTTCCAGCTCGTCGAGGTTGTCTGCAGGGATCTGTGCAGGAATTCCCCCGTTTCACTCTCTGTTGACAGGGTAAAAAAAA
>NW_007599165.1:0-355 GCF_000523025.1 Cynoglossus semilaevis | reverse complement strand
ACACAGCAGGCTCGGGTGTACTGGTCACTGGAGTGTTTTTATACCGCAGTCTGGCAATTAAGGGCAAAGTAAAAAGAACAGGATGGTCTCCATGTTTGAAGATTGACCACCGACCATACTATTAGAGGAATAATAGAGGAAAACAAGCCTCCCCTTATCCACCTACCATTGCCTCCGTTTACAGCCTGTTCACATTTCTATTATAACAAGTTCAACGGATTAAAATGTAATCATGTGAAATGACTGTGTCTGGCTGTGCTTGTACAATAGTACTATGTGAATAGGTTGGTAACTATGATGAGTAAATACTTGTTTTAGCCTCCTACTTCATCAATCGTTGTTCTCTCTGTCTTTC
>NW_007599164.1:0-355 GCF_000523025.1 Cynoglossus semilaevis | reverse complement strand
AAATACTGTATAAAACTACAGTGCTAACTGCTAGCATCTCTGTATCTCTATCTCTGCACCTGAGGTGTCAGACTTGGTTAATACATTTCAAAAATAAACAACCTTACATGCTCTGTTAATTCAAATTTGGCCTACCTAACTGTGCATGTGGATTTACTGACAGTAACACCGGCTCCACACTCGTTCAGTTCAGGAGCTGAACTGAGCAGCGGCCAAACAAACGGTACGACGTCGGTGTAAACGTTAGCGCGTTTTGCTGAACAAAGGAAACAATTAACCAAAGCTAAAGAAGAAGCGGTTTTCTGAAACATTACAATCACTTTTTAAATTATTCGTGTCTTTTTTTAAAAAAAAA
>NW_007599163.1:0-356 GCF_000523025.1 Cynoglossus semilaevis | reverse complement strand
ATACTCTCTGTTCATTTTCAGTTTTCATGTTTGTTGCCCTCTGTCTGTGTTTTCTCTTTTTCTTCTCTACTCTGTTCATTGCAAACAAGTCAGTGTCAATAATGTAATTCACACTGAAGCGCTAGTGGCTGTTTTATACATTACAAATTCAAAATTACAAAATAAAACATATGAGGGAGAGGGAAAAATTAACTGGTAAAAGTCTTAAAATTTGTAGGAGGTTTTGTGTCGGCAACCATCATGTGACATTAGAAGGTTTGTGTTTTAGTAATCTGCAATTTCTCCATTAAAATATTCAGGGATCTGTATATGATCTGTCACTGTATTGGTAATCCTAATGGTTCAGTCCTTTTTAA
>NW_007599162.1:0-356 GCF_000523025.1 Cynoglossus semilaevis | reverse complement strand
CACACACACATAATCTGAGATTGCCCCACAGCGTGTCATTAAGCATTCACACTCTTTAAAGGCAGATACAGAACAGCAGACATTAACCGCTGTATATTCTGCCTTCCAAGCTATATCTGGCACTGGAGCACTTTACCCTGATAAGACTGCCCAGCTGAGCCACTAATTTCATGATGGTGCAGTATTCTTATCTAGTATAGATGAGCTTTCTGTGTTGATGTGTGTCCTTGTGATCACACTGTTCTAATGGAGCAACAGAAAGTGGTCCAAAGCACAGCACAGTACATGCCAGGACACACAAGTGAGTTCAGATCCAACCATCATATCTTACATTAAAGTAAATTAGACAAATGCAA
>NW_007599161.1:0-356 GCF_000523025.1 Cynoglossus semilaevis | reverse complement strand
AAGATACATTTAAATTTTCATCTGTTTCATCTTCAAAAATAGTTATAGTTGTCTTTTTTTAAGCTTTTTTTCTTCCCCCCCAAGTCTTCTGTAATACTATACTATGTATTTTTGCCTTTTTGTTGCGAATTTCTCTATTTTATTTTGACTAATATTTGAAGTACTGAAGTTATAGTTTTTCCTGCTAGGCTTTAGCATTTTCAGGACTATCTGCAATACATTTGCAAAGCAAATTCTTACTTGTTTCAGACAAATTCAGATTTTTATTAAATTGTTTTTTGCTAGCCTTACAGTAACTTTCAAGTTAGCAAACCTAGCATGTTTGCTAAGTAAAGCCGTCACAGTTACTAGCCTTT
>NW_007599160.1:0-356 GCF_000523025.1 Cynoglossus semilaevis | reverse complement strand
CCTAATGTCTGTTCTAGCTTCATATTGTTGATTTACAAATCAATTTTTGGAAACACGCTCTTGTCAAACTGAAGATTTTTTTAATTCCCTTGTCACAGTTAACAAAATCTACTGAATATACACCAGAGAACGTGCACTGACTTCTTAGTGTAGAGTGTGCAGAATGTATCATTGGGTCTTTCCATCCTCATAAATAATAGAAAAAGTTGAAATCAAAGCAACCATCAGGAAGAAGCTCTTGTGAAACACATTCTAAAAAAGAAGGAATTCACTAATGGAAAATAGAGCATGCATGGAGTAATAGCTTTGTTAGAAAAAATGGTTTTCTAATGTACACAACCATTTATATATATATA
>NW_007599159.1:0-356 GCF_000523025.1 Cynoglossus semilaevis | reverse complement strand
TTTCTTCTGTAACATCGTATTGCATTGTATGTTGACTCTGCTTTTCCTTCAATTAAATCCTTTCATACCTATATTACAATATATCGCATCATCGCCCCCTTCATCACAGTTTTCTGTTGTTTAAAAACCATGGCATTGCATCCCAGTTAAAGGCTGCTCCCTCGATGTGTTTCAGTGTGTGGCCCACGGAGCCTTTGAGTGTGCCAGAGCCATTTACGCACACGCTCTCCAAATGTTTCCCAGCAAAAAAAGCGTTTGGCTCAGAGCTGCGTATTTTGAGAAGAGCCACGGCACCAGGTATTTCTTCATTTCTGCTTTTATTTACATATTTATAGTCTCTCTCTTTTTTTTTTTTT
>NW_007599158.1:0-356 GCF_000523025.1 Cynoglossus semilaevis | reverse complement strand
GAGACAGAAAAGGTCTCCATCAGAGCAGGGAGCCGGCTGCTCGTTGTCCGGCCTCAGAGGGACGTGTTGAGTGGCACTGCCTGAGAAAGTATAGACATTTGTTACACACGTCACGGACAACAGCAAATTACAAGAGCCGGGGAACACGGCAAGGTCGCTGGGCGAGCACAGGAGTACAATCAAATTCGTATCCGTCTCTGGGAGAATTAAACGCAATTAAATGTGGACTAATTGGAAGGGAAATTAAGTCTGTATTCGTGAAAATGCTGACCCGGAGTTTCAGATTAAAGTTGGGGTAAGGAAGTTGTCTGGTTTGTTAAAGTTAAAGTGTCTGAAAACTTTGCAGGATTCCTGGT
>NW_007599157.1:0-356 GCF_000523025.1 Cynoglossus semilaevis | reverse complement strand
TGCAGCCACAGGTAAAAAAAATTAATTTAGCACACTGGCAAAATACATGTTACATATATAGTGTATATCCACCAGCTACAGATGTGATATCATCCGTGCTATGTTGGCTCTCCAGTTAAAGGCTGAAACTGATTAGATCAGTTTTATACTTAATGGTATGAGGTTAAAATGTCCAAAAAATGTCTGCATGCTTCAGCAGGGCTCATTCCTTAGAGAGTTGTGATCCAGCCTTTTGCCAGCAAACAACGCATTTTGTTCTTTGGGGAGTTGAGTAATGAACTTGACAAAACAATGGATGTTCCGATGCTTGTGTGTTTTGTATTCGGGCCAACTGTAGTCATGTGAGCGCTTTCATC
>NW_007599156.1:0-356 GCF_000523025.1 Cynoglossus semilaevis | reverse complement strand
CAGAATTCAGAATTTGAATAATAAAAAAACGACCAAAAGAAAACTAGTGATGAGGTCAGAATGACCAATCAGAGATTGAGCAAAAATGCCTAATAACTAAAAAAGAAACTTTCAATTAAATTAACAATTGATTCATTTGAACCAGATCAAATTCAGTTTATGGCAGCACATTTTTTGTTTGTTTGTTTTAATTCAACAATGTTTCTGCTGTAAACACCGTGACACGGCAGCTGCTTTAAATCAGTGGACTCTCTGACCTCCAGGCTGGTGTTGAACGCTCTGTTCACCTTCGCCTTGATGTTCACCACCTGGCCCACACTGAATGACCACAGGGAGGCGCCAAAGGAAGAATTAGG
>NW_007599155.1:0-356 GCF_000523025.1 Cynoglossus semilaevis | reverse complement strand
AAAAAAGTAAAGGGATTTGACTGGACCTCTGGACCAGAGATAATGTTTTACCAAAGATCTAAAAGTGAGGAATTTTTTAAACAGCTGTTTTAATCACATCAATATTTTAAAGTACAAAATAAGACCAGAATTTAAATAGTGCAACATTTTTGGTTGAATTGAAACCTCCACTGGTTTGTGTTGGTTCAATTAACAAATCAACATAGAGTTTTTTAACGTGTTTCAACGTGTCCTTGACCGTTCATTTCAGTGTCCTCTGACGCAGAGTTTTTCTACATGACTTAAATCTAGGTTTAGTGTCGAACAGTCAGTAACTGTCACCTGCCTCCAAGGGTAGTTCTGCTGAGTTTTTTTAA
>NW_007599154.1:0-356 GCF_000523025.1 Cynoglossus semilaevis | reverse complement strand
CCACGTTAAGGTTGCGGTTCAAGGAGGCTTTACATTATGAATGGAATAGAATAGAAAATAATTCATGCGCAATCCACGCTGAGAAAGTAAAATCATTCTTCTTTATTTTCTAAGCAGGCTTTTATTGTGAAAAGTGTTTATTAGAGTAGCACTCATTTATATCTCACTGCATTTACCTGAGCACACAGACATATTAAAAAGTATATAATTCACTGTGAATGTTAACTTTCAGTATAAAACAGTCAAACTCCCTGTTGGGATTCCTCCATTATGTTACATTATGTTGCTTTATTGTGACGCCATGTTTTTTACTGTAAGATGTCATTACTTCTCATTTGTATTGTAAACACAGAGGA
>NW_007599153.1:0-356 GCF_000523025.1 Cynoglossus semilaevis | reverse complement strand
GGGTTAAAGATGCTGGGAATCCTGAGAACGTACAGTACGACTCACTGATCTGGGTTCACACTGACACCACAGCCTGTTAAGGTGAGTCACAGCACTGCCATTTTAAAATCATTTCTACAGTCGTAAGATTTTGTACAATGAGTCGTAAAGGTACGGAAATGTTGTTTATGACAATGACTTGGGTTTTGACCTTTATTTTGAAGTTGACATGTTCTCTCCTGGTTCCTGGTTCTTTTCTTACCGTACAAACAGTTTAGACTGTGAATTAACCAAATGTTTGAATTTACCGTGGTTGTTAAATACATTTTTGAATGTTACTGTGTGGTGATTGGACAAACAACCTTTTCCATTTTTTT
>NW_007599152.1:0-356 GCF_000523025.1 Cynoglossus semilaevis | reverse complement strand
ACCACACACACACACAGTGGTTCCTGTGCTGCAGTTTGTTTATGAACACTGTATTATTTTATATGAGGTGTTGAACACTGGGCCGTGTCGGGCTGTTAATGACAGAGTTGGAGCGACACTTCCTGTCTGTCGTCCTCACGGCTGAACACTAGTCACATTCATTAGAAATAAAGTCCATTAAATTCAACTGAGTGCTCCAGTAAACAGGCTTTTCATTTTTATTTTGATTTGGTCATGTTCTGGAAACGAGCCTTTTTAATTAGTCACTGCTCAACCTGCATTTTTTATATTTGCACAAGAATGAATCCAATCAGTTTTGAACCGACGGAGGAGATGCTAGATTTAAAAAAAAAAAA
>NW_007599151.1:0-356 GCF_000523025.1 Cynoglossus semilaevis | reverse complement strand
TTTTTTTGTATTATTCAGGTATGATAGCGTTGCATATTTACTGGTTTGAGTTGCATTACACTTGTCGTGACATTTTGAGTGTGTTTAAAGCAATCTAAAATCGATCCCAAGATTAGCTCTGACCTTCCTATTGAGGAAGTGTCTTGAACGAGAGGTCAGAATGTCTTCTAAATACCAAGACAGTCCAATTGATTCTGATTGGTCTACACCGAAATCATCTCTTGACTGTACTCTAAGATTTTAAATATAGTAAATATTATCCCTCTGCGAACAAACGGGAGTTAATTTGATCGGGCTTTTTAGTAACAATTCAAACGTGGTTTTTCTTTGCATTATAACTTACAGCCATTTTCGCA
>NW_007599150.1:0-356 GCF_000523025.1 Cynoglossus semilaevis | reverse complement strand
AAGCTGTAGTTGAAGCCATGTGTTCCAGTGTAACCTTTGGATTTACCTGGCAGTGCAGTTGCAGTGGTAAATTGTCCTGGTCTCGGGGTTGTGAAGGCCGTACTTGGTCTGCTGTGGAAGAATCACGTCGGTGCATTCATCCAGACCTTTGTAAATAGCACACGATCGACGCAGCTCTGTTAAAGAGACACAGGTTCAGTCACTGCTGTCACACAACCTTTAAGATTCAAGAATAGACTTGGAAGAAAATCCTCCTTGAAGAAAGTTCCTGTAAACACTCTACACTAATCTGTCAAAACTTTATTTAACAAGGTTAAGTCAAAAAGTGAGAGAACTCATGTTATACATTTAAAAAA
>NW_007599149.1:0-356 GCF_000523025.1 Cynoglossus semilaevis | reverse complement strand
ACACACACACACGCACACACACTCCTCAAAGCAAAGGCTTTTAACGACTGACACCTGAGTGATGAGACGTTCGTTTTTATGAATGTAGAGTTGACTGAGCCAGCGTTTCAGCAAAGCGGCGATTGACAGGGGGCGCTAAAGCTCCTCGGATTGGCCTTTGTGTTGAAGTGACCAGTGAAGAGCTGTTCCTGTTTACAGCCATAAAATATGTGTGTGCGCGTGCACGTGCGTGTGTGTATTTATGCTCGCTAATGCATTTGTGGCCGTTTTGCTGTGTGTGCACTGCAGGTGTGTGTGAGAGAGAGAACGTCTGGGTTTTTTATTTATGAACTTCCTGTTCAAGGAAACAACTTCTT
>NW_007599148.1:0-356 GCF_000523025.1 Cynoglossus semilaevis | reverse complement strand
AATTATTCATTAATCACAATTAATCATTAACATGTGTAGGGACTGTGTATTAATGTAACAATAAGTAGATGGAGGGTGGGATGATTAGGTGTACACACAGATAATTAGCTCATACTGGCCTAAAGTGCCTAAAAGGTAGAAAATAAATCATTTCATTGACCTTGATTAAATAAATGTGTCTTTTAACTCACCCTGCAGCAGAGATGTAGCCGTGGTCACCGTCTCGGGAACACCCTCTTTACTGTATATGGACTGAAGGAACTCTGGGACGCAGTCGTTTTCATCCACGATAACAACGCGAACCTGAAGGTGGAGGGACGAGAGACATGAACAAAAAGTCACCTCTGTGTCTTAAC
>NW_007599147.1:0-356 GCF_000523025.1 Cynoglossus semilaevis | reverse complement strand
TTTTTTTTTTTTTTTTTCCACATTTTGGTCGTGGACACCGTTCAGTTCCACAGATTAATTCCTCCGCTCCTCGGAAGTGAAGATATCAGTGAATACTACGGGGGAAGAAAAATACTTTTTTCTAATCATTATGAAACGGGAGCTGAAGGAGGGTTTGAATAATGAGGGAACAAATAGACGCAGTGGTTTTGTTTTTAGCCGTTCTTAAAAAAATATAAACATAAATAAAAATCACCTGAGCTTGACACAAAGTTGTCTTTAATTACATCTTCACTCCGATGTATATTTTTAGTTTTATATCTGAATATTTTGAATAAATACAGTACGACCACCGACTGATCAGGCTAGGAAAAAAA
>NW_007599146.1:0-356 GCF_000523025.1 Cynoglossus semilaevis | reverse complement strand
TGGTCAGTCAGTGAATTAAAATAAACAAATGATTAAATATCTCTGTGTTTTGTATTCAGTTGAAACAATACACTATTCTTAATTCTTTGACTGCATATTTTGGCCACTTTGTCTCACAGTCAGAAAGCCCTTTGTAGAAAAATACAATGGTTGTGTCAATGGGTGAACAGGACTTTCCCACACCAAAGTCCACAGAGTAGACCAGTGGTTTTACCTTTTTTTTTCTGTGTACACGGAGTGATATATCCACTACCAACTCAATTTTTTTTCATAATTTGGCTGGCTTTGCGACTTATACTAAGGTGGGTTCCACTGTATGTTCAAATAAGTAATTTCACGTTTGTTATTTTTACACT
>NW_007599145.1:0-356 GCF_000523025.1 Cynoglossus semilaevis | reverse complement strand
CCCCCCACCATCCCCCCCACTGAGATTAGTACATAAGAAACGTCATTGTCTGCTCCTTTTCATAATCTTATCATGAACATAACGTAATCCAGTTACGTCAAATCCACTTAACATGATTATGCCACTGTGGTGAGCTGCAGTGGACTTATCTCCTCCCTCAGCTGAGACTACAGCAGCCTCGTAAGGACCTTAGTTCGATGGCATCTGACCAACAGTTTTCACATGCACGGATTCAGAGAAAAATGTGCGACATACTTACATAATCTAGAGAGGAAATTAATTAATTAATTTATAATTTCAGAACTAAAACAAACCTTTATTTTTAAGGCCACAGCAACAACACTGGGGGGATTTTT
>NW_007599144.1:0-356 GCF_000523025.1 Cynoglossus semilaevis | reverse complement strand
CTGGGCTAATACCTATTACGGGGACCTTTTGAATGCTAAATGCTAACCAGGGTGTAATCAAAGCCCTTCTGCTAGTTGTACTTTACGATTGTGATACAAGTGTTGTCCTGACTCCGCGTCATTATGATCCGCTGCAGCTCTGTTTTACTTGAGCCGAGTTGTGTAACCGCACGGATTATGTTCCAGAACCTTATGGAAGTGAGCGTTGTGGGAGAAAAATGAAAAATTAGCTGCCACTCACGGCCTACTTCCACAGCCGTCTCACACATTTGCTGTTATTTAAGTGTAATTTTTCTAAATGGGCTCTGATTGTTTAAAGCTGTAAAGATATATTTTGGAAATGTCACTTCGATACG
>NW_007599143.1:0-356 GCF_000523025.1 Cynoglossus semilaevis | reverse complement strand
TGTGGGAAATAATTTTATGTAAATCTCAGCTTCAGTAAATATTTATAAAATCAGACAAATTATTTCAGTCAGTTCATTTACACAGTGTGTCGATTTATTTTTAACATTTAAGTTCAATTAAAAATATAACAGCTATCTACAATGTTACAGAAGTAATTTTATTCTTTATTTTATTTTATCTTTGGTTAAATTTACTGAATTGACAATTAAACATCAGTTCTTAATTATCTTAGTTAAATGTATACACTGTCTGGTGCTAAAACATGAACGTGAAACTACTGTATATAAAGGAAGGCGTTTTACCTCAATGCAATGTCACGTTTGGATAAGCAGCACCCTCTTCTGGGGAAAATAGG
>NW_007599142.1:0-356 GCF_000523025.1 Cynoglossus semilaevis | reverse complement strand
ATGGAAGACTATAACTCACCGCCTATAGGGGCAGCAAAACAGCAACCCACTCCGACTGCACAGGCGGCCGCCAGCATCTCGATGTTTCTGGATTCATTCTGAAACACACACACGAGTTGAACTGAACCTCTGTGAGACTAAAGAAGGGAAACGACCGAGCTCCATGTCAAAGAGTCACCACACATCCATTTTTATTTCTTACCTTCATCCCTGAGAGACTGACTTCCTTTAGGCAGCACAGCAGTGATAAGGCAGGGTGAGTACACAAGGTATAGTACATCGATATACTGTATACTTTAATAATAACCATTTAATGAAATTATGAATCTGAGAAACGTGTCAGACACTGAATAGAT
>NW_007599141.1:0-356 GCF_000523025.1 Cynoglossus semilaevis | reverse complement strand
ACAAATATTATTCTTGTTAACTGTAAAACTACTAATCAGTGCCTTTGGCACCAAGGCTAATATTAACACAATATATATACTCTCTGAGTCTATAATGTAGATATTAATACTTAAATACATCGCATGCCTTCCAGCACGGGGTGAACCTCATTGTGTCGTCATTGTGAAGGCAGTGGTGTTTAACTCAGCCGGGGTAATGGTGTTGTCTGACGTACTGGATGGGAGTAAATGAGATTTCATTGTTATTATGTGATAGAGCCCATTAGGGACCCATTCAGCAGGCTTTAATGTGCGTCTGTTTTTTAGCCCTGTCCCGACAAAACAAACTGTTCTGCCTTCAGTCCTTCTATAGCACC
>NW_007599140.1:0-356 GCF_000523025.1 Cynoglossus semilaevis | reverse complement strand
ACAGTCCTGACGGTGGCGCTAGACTTAGCCTTAGAGTTAGTCTTGAATATTTACTGTAGTATAAACGCTCATGTCGCCAGTTTCTGTGAACAACAGCCCGTTCAGAGAAGGTCAGAGGAGGTCAGCTGTGACTTCATGTCCGCCTCTAAATCTCATGTCCTCCCTCCTTATGTTCGACCACTCAGGTGAACAAGAACAAGAAATGGCGTGAACTCTCCACCACTCTGAACGTCGGCACTTCCAGCAGCTCCGCCAGCTCCCTGAAGAAGCAGTACATCCAGTTTCTGTTTGCCTACGAGTGTAAGATGGAGCGGGGAGAGGAGCCCCCGGCCGACAGCAGCGGCAGCAGCAGCAGC
>NW_007599139.1:0-356 GCF_000523025.1 Cynoglossus semilaevis | reverse complement strand
TTTTTTTTTTTTTCCGTAGCTCTTGGGGCAAAAGCGTCCCCTACAGAATATTGTCAGAATAGTCAAACCAGTGATTATAAAAAAGACTCAAAATAGTTTTTTCATTTCCTGCAGCAACAAGCATGAAAGCTTGTTCAAACACTTCTGTCAGAAGATTCGACGTGGTGCTGCTACAGCAGAGGTAATTGAATTATTTCGTATCAAGGAACAGAAAAGACTACAACAGTTGTGTTCCCGGCCATCTGGAGTCTTTTGAAAAAGCTCCTACTGTGGAGAGAGGGGAGAGGGAGACACTTCACCAGGTGATGGGTCTTAGAAAAGGAACATAAGGCTCCAGGGTGGGACACGATGAGGAG
>NW_007599138.1:0-356 GCF_000523025.1 Cynoglossus semilaevis | reverse complement strand
GTCCAGTAGAGAGCTCAGGCTACGTGGTCTGTAAAAACCCAGGTGAAGTACAAGCAAAACTAGCTTTCCTCTGCTTGCTATTTCATAAAAAATAATTTGCCTTTCCTCTTGAACCAAAATCTTTGAGCGTCCAAGTAGCTGGTTGCAGTTTAACAGATTCAGAACTGTGCATTCTTGGTCCATCCAATCAAATCATTTCAATGCCATCGTAACTGTACGCCCCGGTAGGAGGCCTTATAGCGTCACCAACTCGAAACCTAATTAAAGAAACAATCTCATTGCCGTTGTTTGTAGGCTACAGACACCTGCACTCCTGATTCTGAAGGCCATAAGGCAGATTTCTCTCACCCTGGCAA
>NW_007599137.1:0-356 GCF_000523025.1 Cynoglossus semilaevis | reverse complement strand
AACAGCCAGGTTTTTTTTTTCACGTTTTTTTTTTGTAAAATCTTAAATCTCTTTCCCGAAATCAGACTGAAAAACGACTGAAGTTTCCATCAACTCTGAGAACTGACTGTGTTTCTGCTCAGATTGTTCCTCTTTAATTAATACTAATTATGGTTCTTGGTGACGAGTCTGTTAAATCCAGATCCATTTATATCTGGTCTAGATGTTAAACCTGTTTCCAACCAGTTTGATTCTTTTTCTAGATCTCAATCTATAATTAATTACTGCCTAATGTTTTCACTTTTTTTTTGTTTTTAATAACCTTTATTTTCAAATAGTCTGTGGTCAACTGTAACATCCCATCGTTCTGTTGGATC
>NW_007599136.1:0-356 GCF_000523025.1 Cynoglossus semilaevis | reverse complement strand
TTTTTTTTTTGTCGACATCAGAACGGCCCATTATTCTCCTCCCAACCATTTATAACCTATAATTAAACGCAAGAAGCAATTTCCCTCGTGTGAACAGCTTGCCTTCCATTGGACGACAGCGCAGCACTGCTAAAAGGAAGTGGTGCGATGTTGAAGCGGGTGACAGGAGTGCAGTGGAGCAGGGCGCCGTCAGAGACCACACAGTGTCTCACTTTGAACATGTGAGGGCGCTGACCTTCACACAGGCAGGACAAACGCTCTCTCCGCCTCGTGGTTTCACTTTGAGAAATTCAACCAGAAGTACACAGAGAACTGAAGAGGCACGTGGACTGAGATGGTTCAAAATATGGCTCGCG
>NW_007599135.1:0-356 GCF_000523025.1 Cynoglossus semilaevis | reverse complement strand
TCGATTTTTGACTTTATTTATTAATCAGTTTTTTTTATTGAGCCGCCTCCTACTGCTTGACATACGAAAAAATAACTTTTATTTAATTTTATTTTAGATGTTTATATGATTAGAAAAAAAGTTGTTGTTAGATTTACACAGTACACTCAATATTACTTACGATAACATTTTGACACGTCGACAAAAAAAATCCACCATACGTTGAAGTTTTCGGATTTTACACTCTACAGTTCATTAACCTAGATGAGGAACGTCACGAACTTTCATAAAGAAAAAGAAAAGTAAACCAGTACTTTTGTCAACACAAAAAAACGTAATATATACAATACTTGATATTTATATATATATATATATAT
>NW_007599134.1:0-356 GCF_000523025.1 Cynoglossus semilaevis | reverse complement strand
ATATATATATATATATATAGTATTATAAATATATAAGTATTAATACATTCACAAATAAACACTTTTATCAATTATTTCACAGGTAATTAGAATGATCAAATATTGCATCGAAAACATTTGAACATTGCAACAAACTTAACCAGAATGTTGTGCAAAATATAAATCAAATATTTCACAAATTTAATAACGTGAAAATATATGTTGTTATATATCAATATAACTTGCTATTTTTAATACAGGTTTTACACCAACACTTTCCTTCGGCCTGACTAGAGCCATCACAAATATGACATAACACCGTGAAAATGTCACAGTACACATAGTACACAGACAGTACTGTATAAGATATAAGGTTT
>NW_007599133.1:0-356 GCF_000523025.1 Cynoglossus semilaevis | reverse complement strand
CATCCCTTATTTTAACAGCTCAAAAACAGCTGAAATGTGATTAGAATTGAGAACTCCTTGAGATCAGCCAAAACACAGAAGAAATACAACTTAGTCAAAATAAAAAATATAATAGCTGAAGCTAAATAGCATAACAAGTTTAAAGCTAAAGCATGCCTGAACAAATTCAAGTTTAAAATCAGCTAAAAGAATAATTAATTTGAACCTAAAGATGTTTTAAACTTAAAAGATATTAAACTTAAAATTTCTTTTTTCAGCCAAAACTTGGAATTACTTTTTTCTGGTTTGTACAGATGAACCCCTGCTTCCACCCTCTGAAAAGGCAGAAGGTAGCAGAGGTGTGGACTCGAGTCGCA
>NW_007599132.1:0-356 GCF_000523025.1 Cynoglossus semilaevis | reverse complement strand
CACTGTGTCCCAATGACCTAAAGACTGGCAACGGTTCCCAGACCGGGGTAAGAAAACAGATTTTCAGTGTTCAGTCTGGCTACTCACCCTGATGTGACCTGTAGGGGGCCGTACACCAAGTGTGT
Source organism: Cynoglossus semilaevis (assembly GCF_000523025.1). NCBI lineage: Eukaryota > Metazoa > Chordata > Actinopteri > Pleuronectiformes > Cynoglossidae > Cynoglossus > Cynoglossus semilaevis. The sequence continues at coordinate 231 of NW_007599132.1, read as the reverse complement.
CCAAATGAACAGGAATCCTTGACTGTGGCTCTCAGCGTCCTTACACCAGCAGCTGATGATGTTCGATGCCCAGGATGCCAGATTTAGGTCCATCAAGCTGCGGCCCAGGCAGAGTGACTGTGCAGTGTGTGGACAGAACCCCAGTGTGACCAAACTGGTGGACTACGAGAGCTTCTGTGGATCTGCAGCCACTGATAAGGTTTGTTGAAGAAAGACAATTGACATAATTGA
>NW_007599131.1:0-356 GCF_000523025.1 Cynoglossus semilaevis | reverse complement strand
CCACACTGTTTTAACTTAGCTCAAAATATTATGACAAGTGTAATGCAACATTGGCTAGAAACATGGACACTTACTAGAGATTTTGTCTGATTCTACTACAAGGACCAGGAAGTACCAGAGCTGTTTGTTTAACAAAAGGAAAACTGAGTTTGCAATGCTAACTCAATGCTAACTCAATGCTAACTCAATGCTAACTCAATGCTAACTCAATGCTTAAACTACGAGTTAAATTTGATTTAACTCCCCAGGAGTGGTGGTTACAGTAGTTTACACCTTAGTTTTCAGTACCATCTGATTATATAACATATGAGGAGCCAAAAAGGTCGTTGATTTGTTGAATATACTAGCTGTATTTG
>NW_007599130.1:0-356 GCF_000523025.1 Cynoglossus semilaevis | reverse complement strand
CCAGGTGTTTTTGATATCGTTATCATCAACGACGACTTGGAGCGGGCCTACGAGGAGCTGAAGGACGTCCTCACTGAGGTGAGCTACAGGACAGAAAACCAAACAAATACAAATGTGTCGTTCAGTAAAACACCAGGGAGAGACAGGACTCAGGAGGTTTACGATAAAACATTTTGTTAAAACTCCCGAAAGCAGTGGTTCTCAACGTGTGGTTCCACATTTAGACTTAAGAAGATGATGATTAGTAGACAGAGATGACAGAGTTCATAGCAAAAGAGGGAGATGTGGCCTCGGCCTTTCTGACATCATGGTCGTCTTGGGGAACTATAGGTGCTGTGGTAGTGACCATGGATCCT
>NW_007599129.1:0-356 GCF_000523025.1 Cynoglossus semilaevis | reverse complement strand
CCTGCTTTTACTGAAGATATTAAAAAACTTAGACCAGAGCCGCTCATCTGCAGCTGTCAACATCTGTCACGTGTGAACAGGTTCTGCTGTAAACAACTGTTGGTACCTGAACGCACCATCTCGTCGTGTTCACAACGTTTGACTTGACGTTTGTTTCTGATGTGTTTCCTGTGCATTCGTTTGTTTGTGAAATTTACAGGCACAAAAAGGGAAAACAAATAGTTGTGACAGAATTTCTGGTAGTGATATATTTAACAGTTTAGTAGTTACATTAACATTAGTAAAAATTAACAGTATAATATTCAAGATATCTGACCAATGAGGCGAGGTTGTTGGATCAACTCTGTTTGAATCAA
>NW_007599128.1:0-356 GCF_000523025.1 Cynoglossus semilaevis | reverse complement strand
AAAAAAAAAAACAAAAAACTGAATTTTCATGGGATGATGAAGTTCATAAAAGGATGAAAACCTCAATCCATCATCGGCCTCATATACCACAAAAACCGATACCAACTGAGGTGGATATTGATCATGATACAAACACTCACATAAGTCTGTGTGAGGTCAGGAAAGAAGGGTCTCTCGGCGGGACCTTGAATTCCCACAATCCCCTGTTAACCTGAACATCAGCACAAAGTGAAGCCCCTCTCAAGGTCAGAGAAGACGCCGCTCCGTACATTAATCATGAGAGGAGTCATGAGTAGAAGGACTGGAATGCCCATAAGCACCGCTCGGCCTGCCAGTATGTAAGCATTTTTCCTAGT
>NW_007599127.1:0-356 GCF_000523025.1 Cynoglossus semilaevis | reverse complement strand
ACTGACATCAGTACTGCCATCAGTACTCGCCTATGAATACTATCTTAGAACTAAAGTAGTTTATTTACATCCAATAAATTCTGCTCTTTACATTTAAAGAGCAGAAAAATAAAATAAAATAAATATGAAAATTAATTCAACTTTCTTTGTAGCTAACGCAGCGGAACGTCGTTGAAAACTCCGTCTCCAACGTCACGGTAAACAAAGCGACTGCGTAGAACTGGTTCCATGTTTGAATAAACAAATGAAGACAATGTTGGTTAAAGCAGGGATGTAAATTCCTCATCTGTCCACCAGGGGGGTTGAACTGAGCAGAGCTATGACTGGTTTTATCAAACACGGAGCTGGTCGGTCTG
>NW_007599126.1:0-356 GCF_000523025.1 Cynoglossus semilaevis | reverse complement strand
CATCGTATCATAGAGTACTACGTCCGATGTTAACTCATCTGAGCTGATGAATCTGTTTCGACTTGATTAAACTCTGAAAGCATGATTTTTAAATAACATTTTCTGTGACCTAATATGCAGCCTTTTCTCAGGGAACATTTGTAATTCAGCGGCAGTCTGTGTAAAGCAGTAATGATTCCCTCTGTGCTGGGCACAGACCACCTTAATGCTGGTCGTTCCCTCATGTTTAGCACCGTATTCTGTCTTCAGTCTCTTAGACACAGAGATTTCCAATAAAACGCAATTAAAAAAAAAAGTTAAAATTGTCACATGATCAATGCTAAATGAACGACATACGTCATATGAAACCCTTAGTC
>NW_007599125.1:0-356 GCF_000523025.1 Cynoglossus semilaevis | reverse complement strand
TGTGTGTGTGTGGATGTTTTCACTAGATTATGTTAGCTGTGTCATAGCAACGTTTATTTCTGTGCTCAGTGACAAGGCACAACAGGATTGTACTGCAGATACTTATGCTGATGTCTGTTTTCTATTTATAATTCCACTGCAATTCATTATCCGGGAAAACCTAGTGTTGTTATTTTCCTCACTTGGCTTCTGATTGGCCTAAGCCCCTCCCCTCCCATGACCTTAAAAAGGTAGAAGACAAATTGACAAATTAATTAATAATTAATAAATATTCAAATTCCTACTAAGTAGTATATAAAAACATTGACCACAGTAGACAGCAATAGTGCTAATCTTTGATAATCTAATAATAATCT
>NW_007599124.1:0-356 GCF_000523025.1 Cynoglossus semilaevis | reverse complement strand
AAATATATAATTATTTCATTAGTAAACAGATCAACAAAAACCATAGATGATAAAACAAACGAACAAAAACCCAGAAGGAACGGGAACGAAATCATTTTTGAGACATTCCCCTAAAATAATGTTGTGAAATCATTATTTATTCTATTCACAAATAATTCCTCTTAACTCTAAGGTTAGGATTATTTTACCTTAGTGTCAGATTATTTTTAGGCTAAGATTAGAGATTAGGCATGTTCTTGAATTATCCTACCTCGTCCGACCACTAGGCCACCGACCGTCCCAATGATGATGTAAATGCTCTGTTCAGACCATGGGGCTAAAGAATGTATCATGACCATGTGAAGTACTAGGAGTAC
>NW_007599123.1:0-356 GCF_000523025.1 Cynoglossus semilaevis | reverse complement strand
CAGCGCCTCGCCCTGTTTTATTTTTTTATTTTCTTTATATAACGTGGTCAAAAATGTAGAACAGGATTACACTTGTTACCTGAGCTTTTCCCAGCGTACACAGAGTCTCCAGTATTTTGTGCTGGATCAAGTACTCCAGACAGGCTCCGGTCTCCTCGGCAGTCTGCGTTAGGCAAAGATCATTACATTAACACTGCTGCCACTGCACTGTAGTAATACTGCATCTACGTGTACAGTGGATACCTGTTGCTTCTCCTCATACACTAAGATGTCCAACATCTGCCTGAGACACCAGGGGATGTCTGTCTGTTTGTCAGGACGATTGCCGTCTGCAAACACAAACATTTGTCCGTTTT
>NW_007599122.1:0-356 GCF_000523025.1 Cynoglossus semilaevis | reverse complement strand
GCGTCAGGAACTGATCCATGTACAGTGACGTGTCGGTGTGTGTGGGACTGGAGCCTTTCACCATCAAGACTAATGCAGCTGTTTTACAAGATCAGCTCCATAAGGCAGAGTGATGCTTCACACATGGTCTGTGGCAAAACAAATTATGGGATGCATCAATATCCGCCCCAAAAAGAGAGAGATTGAGAACATTTACTTAGCCGTGAATGTTCAATCAGTCATTTTAAGCCATCGGATACAGAGACAAATTGATCAAATGTGATGACATTATCTCAGAGATACTGTTTCTCTCTCGCTCTCCTTTTTCTTCTGGATTTTCTGGTTCATACTCTTGAGGGACCTCATTGAAGGGAATG
>NW_007599121.1:0-357 GCF_000523025.1 Cynoglossus semilaevis | reverse complement strand
AACAGTGAGAATTAAAAAACTAAAAAAAAACAATTTTTTTTTGAAGAAATATGAAGTTGAAATTATTATTAAAAATCTAAGGTGACAGCAAATAATTAGGCATTAAAATGTAAAAATAAAATGAAATAAAACCACATAAATAATAGAATAAAATTCAAACTTATGAGAAGTCACAGTCGTGAGACATTTTTAAATCACATTAAAATTATGAAATTAAAAACAATAACGGGTAGGACATAAAATGAAGGATTTATAAATTAATAAAAAATTAAATTAAAAAAATTCAGCCATAATAGGAACAAGTTGTCATAATGATGAGATATAACATTCATTTGTATAAATAATAAATCTCAATAA
>NW_007599120.1:0-357 GCF_000523025.1 Cynoglossus semilaevis | reverse complement strand
TCTTGCCGACACGCACTCCTACTAGCAACCTGTCTGTGAAGGTTCTCAGCCCCGAAGTTTTTCAGTCCTTCGGCCTAAAGGTTGTCGGTTCAGTGTCCGCTGTTCAGGAAGTTAACGTTATCGTACAAATGATTTTTGTCCCGATCAGAACGACAAACGCGGTTCTGGTCACTTCCTGTTTATCCCTCAGTGACGGTTCCTAACCCTCGCTGCTGGAGAAGCCGTGACTGGACGAACAGTGATGAATCACCGCCTGCAGGCGGGTCACGTGACTGGACACAACGGATTTCCTCTAACGCAGAGCGCCGCGAGCAGGTCAGCGTAATGAGGTGTATCCTGGGCTCCGAGCCCTGCGTG
>NW_007599119.1:0-357 GCF_000523025.1 Cynoglossus semilaevis | reverse complement strand
ACACACACACACACACTCGTACCTAATGGTCAATTTAATGTGAACAATTAACCCTAATCCTGCAGGAAAAAAAATCTTGTTTTTGGACTGTGGGAGGAAACAGAGGTCAAACAGAGAACGCAGAAAAAAAAATTAGATATTAGATGTTTCAATCAAGACAAAGCCAAAGCCATATTTTAGACAAAACAAACACGTACGTTCACTCACTTGCCTTGAGTCCAGATATGTCTCCCTTGTAAAAACGGGGCCTTATGAAGAGAATAATCAGTGAAATCCAAACCAGAGACTGTTGAGCAGTGTTTGTGTTTTCTACAGCGCTGAATGAACATTGAGTTCTACTGCTAATAGTCTAATTGT
>NW_007599118.1:0-357 GCF_000523025.1 Cynoglossus semilaevis | reverse complement strand
GACAGAAGCCTTAAAAGAAGCCAGAGCGGCTATCAAGTCCTCTTCACTCATTTTGCTCAACTTCATCAGCAGCATTTGACACAGTTTTTTACCTTGTCCCATTGTCCATACTCTCAGACACGGGTATTCTGGCAGTGCACACTCCTGGTTTAAATCTTACCTCACTGGTCGGTCGCAAGGCTCAGTGCGTGAATGTGTATCACTTTGATGGGCTAAATCATCTGATCACATGGCTTCTCTAATCACTGCTATTTGTCAGCTCACCAACCAGTTCCCTTGCGAATTTTTAACATTTTACATCAGATTATTGGAACATATCTGTCTTACAAACTTTATGGGACATGGTGATGTACCACA
>NW_007599117.1:0-357 GCF_000523025.1 Cynoglossus semilaevis | reverse complement strand
CAGAACTTTTTGACTCATCCTGGTATTTTTAAGCACCATTTAGCAACAGTTCATTCATTTTGAAAAATGTGTGGATATTTCTGAAGTCTTTGTTATTTTTACAATGAAAAAGTGACCAATGAAAGGCCAGCTATTGTGTTGTCAATTAGCTGTAGTAAATTTTAAAGCTGTTTTTCCATTTTCTTTCTATTTCTATATCTAAAATGCCTTTTGTTCAATATATTTAGGACATTTTTGTTCTTTTGAGAAAACGTATTTCAAGAATTTCACAAATGTTTTAACTTATTTTCACATATCTTTTGGATACTGCCTTGGCTAACATAGCATGCTAGCTATTATGTACAGTGGCCCTGAAGG
>NW_007599116.1:0-357 GCF_000523025.1 Cynoglossus semilaevis | reverse complement strand
TATCAACTCAAGCACCAAAAAGATACATCACAAAAGGTGTATCTAGCTGTGGATAAAAAATATCTGTAGAACATTTAGCTCTAAAATACAATAACAACACATAGCAGCAGAATCAGTGTTTAAAACAACCACATTTTTGGTTTCACAAACATACACAAAATCTCATAACACTGTTCCAAAAAAACTGAAGAGAGTTCAATACTTGTACTGTATTTTCAAAATATTAATAACAAAAAAGTCAGCTCCAGTATTTCAACATTTTATCAGATCAGTGTCCTCAGTGTTCTTGAACTCATAATCTTAACATGACATGTCTGCTTTTTGTGATGTTTTTGTGAGTTTGTGATGGCTATTTTT
>NW_007599115.1:0-357 GCF_000523025.1 Cynoglossus semilaevis | reverse complement strand
GCTTTTCGTACTCTTGCGCGTTCTTGCGTTTGCGTCGTTTGTTTCCAGCCAGCTGCTCCACGCCGCCATCTTTAATCCTGCACCGCTACTCCACAGAGATCAAGACCATCACATGAATAAATATAACATAATACTTCCTGTCAGGTAAACTGGATATTATGTCAGTATTGTACTTTTAAAAATGCAGGCCTTTCTGTTGTTTTTTAACTTCCTGTATAGCGATACCATAGCGACAAAGTTGTAAAACTCTGCAGCTCAGGGAGTAACTAAAAGATCTGTATTTTGTAACGTTTTTTATACTGCAGTGTAATAATTGCATTGTTTGTATTTTATGACGTGTACGTTCTTTCTTTCCAT
>NW_007599114.1:0-357 GCF_000523025.1 Cynoglossus semilaevis | reverse complement strand
TTTTAGAATTTGTTGAGATTTCAGTTTTGTGCACCTCAAATCCTGCTTAGGGCAGTTGGTACCTTCCAGTGGACTCACCACCCGCAGGAAGGTTTAGGGGGTTGGTACAGTGCAATGTGATTTGGGTGGCGACTACTGTCCCCACAACCCGTTAAGCGGATGTATTCTTTTGATTCTGTTATGCCTTTTAATTCTTCACAGCACACAGTTCTACATGCTCCCGTCAGCACTATTGGTTGGTCCAAGGTTTTTTAACTTGGATACAAAGGTTGGTGGGGGGAGGGGTGGTAATGTGTCATACATTCTTATATGTCTGCATCATCTGAAAGTGTTGCTGTATCAACACACTCTCGGTTC
>NW_007599113.1:0-357 GCF_000523025.1 Cynoglossus semilaevis | reverse complement strand
TGTGCAAGTGCTTTGGGTGTAGAACAACGAGGAAAGATATCAGGAGTAGCAACGAAAAATAAAAACCCAGGAATCGCGTTAAGATTACTATAAATTAAATAGTCGTTTCACTGGTGCAACATGAGCATGACTGTTTACAATGACTTATTGTAGCAAACACCTTTTGGGGACAAGTAGCATCTATAATAATTAATAAAATAAACATTATGTGTAATTGTAATTGTGTGTATGAAATTCCAATCAAATATATTTGAAATTAAGTCTTTTGAGTCACAAGAGTCCGTTAATGTTTTTATCAGCAGTACTGCTGCCCCCTGTCTGTATTTTTTCTCTCTCCTTTATTCCTCTCGGTGCCTG
>NW_007599112.1:0-357 GCF_000523025.1 Cynoglossus semilaevis | reverse complement strand
AAAAAAAGAAAAATGATTAACCATCAACGTTAATGACAACCGGCATCTTGTGCTAAAGAAAAATAACAATGACATATGTACGCATACACTCATTTGATGCTTGTTCCTCTGTAACTGTCAGATAAATAAAACCTGTTCACACATTAAACTAATGATCAGAACAAAGAAGAAATCCTTTAAATGGAATCACTCGCAGGCAGACAGGATATTACAGTGCTCCGACACTCAGACGGTATTATGCAGAGGCAGAGGTTCAGAGTGACACTCACATTATTCTTTTAGTCTGTGCAAACTGTAAGGAAACACAAATATTCTTTACGGTTCAAAGCACAGGCAAATGAAAATTAAAAAAAGAAA
>NW_007599111.1:0-357 GCF_000523025.1 Cynoglossus semilaevis | reverse complement strand
CTTACACTTTCTTCTTCTCTGATTGTTGTTTTTTTCTGGATAGGTGAGGTGAGAAATACATTTATGGAGGTGAGAAATACATATATACAATCAGGCTCGAAAAAAAAAAGCTGAAGTGAATGCCTAGAGCATTTGGCTTTTCTGAACCGACGACGTGTGAAATATTAACTGCTGCAGCGCTGAGTTTGAAGTTTTTGTAATTTATTGGACCATCTTTGTTACTGCGTTACTATATTTGAGTATTAGAGATGGTGAGTACAAAAATACACAAATGTGATTTATACCCTATTACACCTTATTTTTGACAGGATCAGCCATGTATATAGAGCAGTGACTATGAATCTATAGTAAATGAAT
>NW_007599110.1:0-357 GCF_000523025.1 Cynoglossus semilaevis | reverse complement strand
TTTTTTAGTTCTCTGATTCTTTCATACTATCTCCTTTACAGAGGTTTTATTTTTCTTTCCTTAACCCTTCTGTGTCTATCAATACACCTGAGATGGCAACAAAGAAAGAAGAACAGAGTGGGAAAAGATGGAAAAAGAGATGAGCTGCTGAGAGGGTAAATATATATCTGATAAAGACTGTTTTATGACTTTGATGTTCATTAATCCTGCATAGACACAGTACCTGTCTGTTAGTTGCTACTGTGGAACCACTAATTCCACCCAAACACTATGACAAATAGCCTTGATCCTGTTCTAACTGCATTAGCATTAGGAAACCCTGGAGAGAAAATTCCCAATTGCTTGATGTAACACAAA
>NW_007599109.1:0-357 GCF_000523025.1 Cynoglossus semilaevis | reverse complement strand
TTCAGTTATCCAGTGCTTCCATTTGACTTTGTTGCCAGATTTATTGACTTTTCGTAAAGTCAGAGTAAGGGAGAAAGTTGAGTTGGGAATTGCCCAATTGAATATTTTAACTCCAGTTTGTCATGCTAATGAAGCTACACTGTAATCTGTGGATGTGTTTTGATTATTCTATGATAGGTTTGTCATAATTATTTTTCCCTAGATAAATAATAACCAAAGACTGCGCATCAAATGTCGGAGTAATAAACATAGAAACAATCAGGGTCAATGCAAGTTACGACCGTAGAATAGAACACTTTGTGTATGACCTTGATAACTTTGTCTCTGTAGTGGCTGAAAATGTCCTGGATAATAATT
>NW_007599108.1:0-357 GCF_000523025.1 Cynoglossus semilaevis | reverse complement strand
CTTATAGTCCAGAAAATACGGTATATAGAATTATAATGTATTATTGTAGATGGCATTAAAGAAACAAATAAATGATAATAAATAGAAATGATAAGTAAATGATCGTCTGCGTGTTTAGCATCAGTTCTTTTGTTTCAATATCATGGTTTGCTTGTGTGCTCCTTTTATGGTATTTGTGCTAAAAAGAATGACCACATGAAACTAGAATGGGACAGTTTATGGATATGGTTATGAATATGCCAGATCATGTACAGTAATGACTAGGGATGCACTGAATTTTCAGCCGCCTAAGGTTTTTGACAGAAAATGGCCTTAAGTACATTTTCGGTGTTCAGCCGAAAGACTTTTATCACCGAA
>NW_007599107.1:0-357 GCF_000523025.1 Cynoglossus semilaevis | reverse complement strand
CCTCAGGCCGTAGTTTGCCCACGCCTGCTCTAAAAACAAATTTTTACTTTTAATGTGTTAAAGGTTTTCTTCATTTACAGCATTTTCAACCACCTGCCTAAACTTTTACAAGAAACTATAAAGCATGATTTCGATTTTACTGAGTACCGTGTGCCTACAAAAAATGATGTGCACAATAATATTTGGTGATGAATTGAAAAAAATGAATTGCCGTATTTCTCGGACGAGAAGTCGCAACTTTTTACCCATCTTTTGGCAGTGTTTGCAACATACCGTTTTAAATGACGTCTTGGCCAATGCCAATGTTTACGGTACTTTTCGGACTATGAGTCTATACGTTTTCATCCTTTGGCTGGG
>NW_007599106.1:0-357 GCF_000523025.1 Cynoglossus semilaevis | reverse complement strand
CACACACACACACACACACATGGTTACACGGCTGTTATCTGACAGAGAAGAACAATCGTCCTCTGTCCTCCAGGAGACCAACTAAATGGCAGCATAAAAACAAGTGGACGACATCCAAATCCAGGAGACACTGTCCACAGCTGTCATCAGCTAACTTTTAGTTAGATTTAAAACAAAAATTCTTCTTCTTATTTCTGTGCTGGCTGTTTTAAATACTGCTGGTGTCATCTGTACGAAGCGTTAGCAAGGCCTGCTATATTTATCTATTCCAGCTATGTTTGGACAAAATGTCCCCTTCACTGTTGGGTTTGTTCTTCCTGCAAACTTGAAACATTTACAGCAGCTATGATCAATGCT
>NW_007599105.1:0-357 GCF_000523025.1 Cynoglossus semilaevis | reverse complement strand
TGTGAGTCCACCTCAGTGTCATCGTCAACGCCAGACTTCCTAGAGACTTCCGAGGAGAACCGAGGGCTTTCGTGTTGCGTTCTGGTGGCAACCACTCCTTGAGGCTCCAATGTTGGTGAAAACCACTCAAATCGAACTAGAGTTTAAGTGAAAACTTCAGATAAACACAGTAATAAGATCGACAAAAAAAAACCTCTGTGAAAGTGACTTCTGTTCATTCTGATCTAATGGTCCGTATCCTGGTTTACTCAGCGCCACGTGTAGGCGTAGGCGCAGGCGGTGTTGTGATAACTTACAATCAAAAGGCCTCGTCGAAGGTCGCCGCAAGGTAATTTAACTACCGTGGCAGAAAGAAAG
>NW_007599104.1:0-357 GCF_000523025.1 Cynoglossus semilaevis | reverse complement strand
AGCTTTAAGAAAACACTGTCTAATCCCTCGTGTAAATGCGTGATGTGTTCGTTTAGTTAGAAGAAAGTCGTGTCCAGTTTTTTTAGTCTATAATACTGTGTACTGTTTGGGAATCAACATACGTCGGAAATACAGATCGCAGTACATTACATTTCAGAGTAAAACATGTCACATTTTGTGTATTTATTTTTCTGAGAATACCCACTTGTCTTAACTGTATTGTCTGTGTTATCTAGGCTTCTTGTTATAATGTATTAAACACACGTACTGAAGGTGGAACTGATGTCCCATTTTTACCAGGAACATGAATAATTCTCCTCTGCTGCTCTATTTTTTCAATATTTACAAAAAAAAAAA
>NW_007599103.1:0-357 GCF_000523025.1 Cynoglossus semilaevis | reverse complement strand
TGTCATAAAAACCTCCATGTTTCCCATCAATCCAGTAAACGCATGAGGAGGAACAGGAGTAAATAGTGTCAGGACTTCATCTTTAGGTCATGAATGACGTGTCTGTTTTAATCCTGTGAACCTCAGCTGTCTGTGATGGCAGCAAACCTACAGCACAGTGTGTCTCCTCAGTCAAACCGAAGGCCTTTCACTGAATGTGGCCGAAGGCGAGAGTTGATGTGTTTTCATCTCACACCGTCTCTGACGTGAAGCTCTGGTTGCTGTTATCTCGCCATCACTTCCATATTCTGCCAAACCAACCTTTAGATTAGGTTTTAATGAGAGAGGAGACACAAACATGTATCTGTGTGCTACAAA
>NW_007599102.1:0-357 GCF_000523025.1 Cynoglossus semilaevis | reverse complement strand
ATTGTGGAAAATTGTTACTCTGTATATTACAGCATTGTTTTTTTGCATTTTTTATTTGCATAACTAGGAACTGCTTTGTTTGTTCAATGTCCATTCATGTCTATGTTGTGCTACACTGTAAGGTGTATTCTCAATTGTCTGAGTGAGCTAAAAGTGCTTTAATTAAATAAAAAAAACATTGTTGTATTCAACATAAGTGTTATGGTTGGTTACCCCTGAGCTGAAATGTAAAAATGTACATAGGCAATTTTTTACATATACAAAATTAAAATTGTTACAAATATAAAATATCAAAAAAGATTTGAATGAAATGGTCAGAAGATGATGCATATTTGAAACTAGTTGGATGTGGGGGGG
>NW_007599101.1:0-357 GCF_000523025.1 Cynoglossus semilaevis | reverse complement strand
GTACAAATGAGTATTAATTCCAATAACACATATCATTTTTGATACGCACTTGTAATAGAAGGATGACTTTGCACATCTGTAACCAGTGGGAAATACTGATATAACACTAAGAGAGTTGTTAAGATACAGCGCAGCCGAGGTAGGTGGAAGATGATGTGTGAAAATGGCCAGTGGAGGTTTCACTTTCACATGGAGGTGTTTTGTCGCATGTAGAAGGAGTTGCGACATCAGCACCGAGCACTCGACTGACTTAAAAGGCAGCTTTTTTTCAGCTCAGCTACAGATCAATGGAGCCTGGCACAAAGCCTTTAAACTGACATTATCTGTTCCTCTAAAGCAGTGCTTCTCAAATAGTGG
>NW_007599100.1:0-357 GCF_000523025.1 Cynoglossus semilaevis | reverse complement strand
TGCTCTTTGGTTCTCTAATGTGACGGTTTGTTCCTCTGCTGCTGTTACTGCTGCCCCAGGTTCCTGAAGCCCCGGGGGTTTGTCCACAAATACCCAGAAAGCCAGGGTAAAAGTCACTAACTTGTGACGATGGAATCGGTTCCAGCGCCAGATTTCCTGACGCTTCAGTGGGTTTTACACAGATATGATGGAGAGAGTTAAAAGGGAAATGGAACCAGTGTGTCACTGCAGAAAATACATCGGTACTAAGGAAGAGAGAAGTGCCTGAAAGTACCAGGCGCAGTCGGAAAGTCCTCAGACAGATGACCAGCACCAGGGTCCCTTTGTTTCCACTTGGAGAACCGATTTCAAGGCCAG
>NW_007599099.1:0-357 GCF_000523025.1 Cynoglossus semilaevis | reverse complement strand
AAAAAAAAAAAGATTTTCAAAAGTTTCAACAGACTTGAATAGTTGAGAAGATTGCAAACCTCTGGGACAAAAAGAACAGACGGCAGCCAGCCTTGTCATAGAAAGAGACATGCTTTAAAAGCTCAGGGTTAACCTCAACCACATGACGCTAAATTAGGGTCTACACAGATGTGACCTCCGGAGTGCTGTTAGTATCTAGTCACCGATGAGTAACATCAGCATGTTATTTGGTTAACAGTTCATCTTTCAATCATTTTGTTACGTGAAGGGTTTTATTTACTGTTGAATTACACATTTTATTCAGTTTATCCTTTTATTTTTTAAATCACAGCAGCTACTTAACATATTTTGTTTCAT
>NW_007599098.1:0-357 GCF_000523025.1 Cynoglossus semilaevis | reverse complement strand
CATAAAATACATACTGTACAATTTAATACATAAGAAACTTAAACCAAAGACTAACTTAAAGGGACAATGTACATTAATGATTAATTAATTTCAGCAAGAAAGCTAATTTCCATTGATTGTCCCTTGGCTAGATGTTGAAAGATATTAAAAAAAACAAAAACAAACAAACAAAAAAAAAACAATACACCACCATTAAAATACAACATTAAAAAAAAGAGATACACATTTACAACATGATGCTAATATTTAACAAGAAAACTTTGAGTTTCAGTCAACGTTGACTTTCAGAGGAGACTCTCTGATTGACCGTGGCATTAAATTCCGGAGGGAAAGACAACCCTCAGGACACGATACTCA
>NW_007599097.1:0-357 GCF_000523025.1 Cynoglossus semilaevis | reverse complement strand
ACTTCAGTCGACACGATTTAAATGAAGGTACTGGAACTCCTGTCTCAACCCTCCCAAAACTGTTTTTGTTTTTTTTGGTTTTCTCTGACCACTCTAACTGTTATACGTGCACGAGTACAAACATCCAAACAGATTAGGTGAAAGACATTTCAGATGTTTGGAACTTAATGGTCCCTTTTTTACAGCCCACAGGAAGTAATCGTCCTCCGAATTTTACTGTCTTGGAATCAGGTACAGCTTTAGAGTAAAACCATTTTCTTTGATGTTTCTTTTGCCAAAAGTTTCTGGCATTCCTCGTTCTTTAATGTGGTGAAGAAGCATTGTTCATTAAAAACGAAGGTTTTTTTTTTTTTTTTT
>NW_007599096.1:0-357 GCF_000523025.1 Cynoglossus semilaevis | reverse complement strand
TTTTCCGACCAATCACAATCGCGGCTACCTCCAGCCAACTGCCACTCTCCCCGTGTGTTATTCAACAAATGCAAATGCCCGGATTAACGTGGGCAAATCCCTGACCTTGTGAGAGAAAGAGACTGGCAAGACATCTGGACTGCAGCGCCCCCTGGGACCGCAGCTTCGGGAAACAAAAGAACGCTGCGATCGTCTCCGTTCTGGCTGCACATCATTAACCTGTGGTCACCCCTCGTCCCACCACCGGGAGGAGATGAAACCCACTTTTTTAAAAAATAAACAAAACAACAGATACAACAGCGCTCGGCTAATAACCTCAGGGAGACGGGATGGAGCACTTCCTGTGTCGGGAATACC
>NW_007599095.1:0-357 GCF_000523025.1 Cynoglossus semilaevis | reverse complement strand
AAATGGTTTAATATCTTTATTTTTAGACAGACTTTTGTGTAGAGTAATTATTTCAAGACAAACACAACGTGTTTCTTTGTTCAATATGTTAATGTTTATGTTCTAGAAAATCCAATAATCTCTGTGAAAACTTCAAAACCTCGTAATCGTTTTAGAAAAGTCTCGCTCCAGGATCGGGGGCTTTGAAAAGTAGAGAAACAATCTGGAGCAGAGTGAAGTAGGAGAATTGTTCTGAGGTTATCGCCTGACCGTAATTTAATTATCTGTGACACGAGCCTTTTGTGCTAGTTCAATTCCAGATCTATCGATTTGCCAAATGTGGAGTTTGTTTGAATCGTAAATTCAAAGTCGGCTTCA
>NW_007599094.1:0-357 GCF_000523025.1 Cynoglossus semilaevis | reverse complement strand
TGCAGGAATGTTCTTAAATCTAGGAACTCAAGGGGTGGGTTGTGACCTGGAAGTGGGGCACGGGGGTAAATCTGACCATTCTTTCCCTTTTAAATATTGTGAAAAACAAAAGACAGAATTCTGAGATTCTTGAAAAAATGTTTTCAAATGAAAATACAGAAAAGTAGAAACATCTGAACATTAAAGAAACAAACTATTCTTTATGGTTTTATTTGGAATTCTGGGAAAAATGAAAAATCAGCAGGGACAATTTGAATAAAGAGATAATTTTTTCAGTTAAAATTCAATTTCTTTGAAGCAGGAATATCTACAAAAATTCTGAGACCAAACTCAGAGATGTTAAAATTATAAATTCAT
>NW_007599093.1:0-357 GCF_000523025.1 Cynoglossus semilaevis | reverse complement strand
CAGAGGGGTCTGCCCCATTGTTTGAGAAGAAACACAAAGTGTTGGTCTAACATTCAGGAATAAACTAAAGGTAAAACAAGAAAAAGCAAACAGAAGAAAAAAAGCACTCTCCAACACGTAGTCAAACCACGTTGGACCAAACGCAGTCTGCTACTGCAGTTAAAGGTATGAGTGGCAAAGACAAGAATGGCACAGAAGGACATAGTGCGGCTCAATACTCTCCTTAAATCCCTGCTCAAGAGATTAGGCAGTCACCACTCACTTACGCTCACCTTGAGCTGGAGAGAGACAGCACAACCACAGGCCAAAAGGGCGCCCATCGTCTAAAAAAGGGGTCTCAGACTGGCGGCCCGGGGG
>NW_007599092.1:0-357 GCF_000523025.1 Cynoglossus semilaevis | reverse complement strand
TACCGGAGTTAATTCAGTAAACTTATACAACGTTATACTGTACATGACAAAAATTTTTTTTTTTTTTGTATCTCTGAGAAACAGACTGACCAGATCTGGTCCAGAGTCAGCAGAGTGTAGGAGTAGTAGAAAGGATTATATGGAATGTCTGTTCCACGAAGGTTAAACAGCCCTGTAACCCCCCCCCCCCCATCACAAATAATATAAATATCAAACATACAATTTAATTTAAACACATAAATAATTAAATTAAAATTAAATCAAATTAATATTTCATTTATTACACTGTCAACTGTCATTGATAATAGCATTCTGGTATTCTAAAATATTATATGGAAAAAAAAGGAAATCATAACA
>NW_007599091.1:0-357 GCF_000523025.1 Cynoglossus semilaevis | reverse complement strand
TGCACACGCACACGCACACACACACGCAACCTAATTAACGAATGTCTTCCAGATTGGACTTGTCACATAAAAAGACACAATTATTCACTGACAAAGCCTCACAAAAGCTAATAAACCAATTTAAATAATCAATGTTATCTAACATCCTCACAACACCAACATAGATGTATGTTCTATCAATAACAGTTAGATTTGTTGGACAATACTGTGTTCATTTCTATCAGTCAATGATGTAATGAAGTGTATTTTAACAGCTTCAACACCACCAATTTACAGGCCATTTAAAAGTTCACCAATGCAATAAGCTGTACTATGGGAGCATGGGCAACCATAGCCACAGCAGCAGCAGCAGCAGCA
>NW_007599090.1:0-357 GCF_000523025.1 Cynoglossus semilaevis | reverse complement strand
GGGGTGTATGGATTATTTCACCCCAGGTCGTATTCAGGGAGGTCAGCCAAGCGTGAGGCGAGGAGGAGAAAGGGGACATTGTTGTGGTGGAGACGAGTGTCAGAGGTGCCTCAGAAAATAGATTCAGTCATGGGGGTTTAACAGAAACACACTTGCAACAACTGCATGGCCCCACAGACTATATGACTGCGCTTCAACCCCTTTTACAACAGTGGAGGGCTTAAATGTATCAATTCACATGCTCTGGTATCTGCATGTGGTTCATGTTGGCTGCTCTACAGGACACAGGTTTACTTTATCTGGTCTGACACAAACCCTTCGTCTGTAATCAAATTCCTAAAGATTGTTTTTCTGTTT
>NW_007599089.1:0-357 GCF_000523025.1 Cynoglossus semilaevis | reverse complement strand
AAATATAGATTAGGTGAGATTTGACTTTTTGGTAAATTAATTTACATCTACGTTTGGTTAGAACTGGAATCAAATAAAGAAGAATTGTGAACTAGCGCTGCGCAGAATTTGAGCACCGCGTTTTACCCTTCCAGTGACCATAAAAATAGTCTCTGTAAGATAAACATTTATTTTAACAGAATCATACACATAATGTCCTGTGGTGGACCACATAAAATGATATTGTGGGCCATGTTTGACCCCCAGACCTTGAGTTTGACATATGTTGTCTGTGGTCCCCAACAGTCTGATTCTCTGCTTAAATACTACCTGCATTTAATTTTTCTTTTCCCAATATTTCCACCCTTTAGAATCACC
>NW_007599088.1:0-357 GCF_000523025.1 Cynoglossus semilaevis | reverse complement strand
AACCCAGACCCCAGTTATTAAATCATTAGCACCTTCTGGTGGGTAAATACGGGGCTCCTGCACAGATGTGTGCCCGCTGTCGTAACACTGCGGACAGGACGTGTTTTCACTTTAGTTTTTACTGCAAGTAAACGCGGAAAGATAATATTTCTCTTCTTTTTCCTCCTCTGGTTCTACAGGAAGCGCAAAATGTCACAGGAACTGGACCGACTCAACCCTGGACCCTCAGGTCCCGTGGTGGGGTTCAGTACAGACGGGGTGACCCTGGACTTCAACTACAGACTTGGTGCATGACTCAGGGTTTTCACGTTCTACTGTGTTTCTCCTTCTAACTGTCAGAGAACCATTCACACTCAC
>NW_007599087.1:0-357 GCF_000523025.1 Cynoglossus semilaevis | reverse complement strand
TCTAGTAGTGGATCTATTACACAGGATATGGTTAAGAAACCTAACACTTGAGTTTTACTATTAGGGGAAAATGATACAATATTTCTATAAATATATGCACAGGGTTACTTCCTTTATATTCGTAGATGTGGTCATGTCTGTGGCGATGTAATTTTAGACCGATTATAATCTGTTTTTAATTACCTCACAACACCTCCACCGTTCATGATATTTTAAAATTTCTTGTCATAGGTTCTTACTTTGTACCCAGCTGTGTCATAGCTGGCTTCACAAATTAGTACAAATATATGCTATGTCTAAAATTAGGCTTCTTCTCTGTGTGATCTAAATAAATATGTAAAAGAGAATTTTAAAAAA
>NW_007599086.1:0-357 GCF_000523025.1 Cynoglossus semilaevis | reverse complement strand
TTCTAATAGTCAAATAATACCGATAAAATAAAATTACGAAGAATATAAAAAGTATTGTTCCGTGTAAAAACTAGAGCTGAGTCAGACATTTGACATTAATTAGGCCGTGTAACCGCACGGTTGTTACAGAGAAATACGCTAGAATCCCTGCTTCCAGTGACGCCGTGGGCAACAGATCCCATTAACGGCTCAGAGGATGAGCTGGAGGAACATGTCAATGACACACAGATTTACACTGAATATTCCAAACCACATTCGCCGCAATAATTATAAATGAACATCTGGGAAACACATGATAAACAAGGTTTGGGCCAAGATTTAGTTGAAACCAATAAAAACGGCTGCAAAGCTAACCAG
>NW_007599085.1:0-357 GCF_000523025.1 Cynoglossus semilaevis | reverse complement strand
GGTGTAATGATGCATTTGTAATGTGTTTTTTTGTTGTTTTTTGAAGAAATGTATATTGTTGTAGTTGTGTATTTGTATTAAGGAGTTTGTGTATGTGTGGTTTAATGATGTAGTAAAGAAAGTGTTGAAGTGGTGTATGGGTTTTGTGATTTGTTTCTTTTTTTCATAGGCGTCATACCACAAGGGTATGTATGTTAAAAGGGGGGTAAAGGGTGTACACCCTTTTACCCTCATCTGAGCTCATCAAAAAGCTCCAAGGCTATAGCCTTGGAGCTTTTTGTGAAACCCTTACAGGCTTCTGGCCCTTTTCATAGCCCACATAAAAAGGGGCAAAAACCTGTAAGGCTATATAGCCTT
>NW_007599084.1:0-357 GCF_000523025.1 Cynoglossus semilaevis | reverse complement strand
AGACATGTTGACAATAGTGAGGCTCTGATGACTTATTTGTGTTATATATGTAATTTTATAAATTACATATATAACATATATTTACTTATAAACAGAATTTACAGAAAACAGCAACACACTTTCTGTCATCTTCCATAGAGGCAAAGGGCAAAAGAGAATACTTATGAAACCATTAAGGAGGTAAAGAACACCCTGGCAAGTGCTTGCAATCTTAGTCATAATTTCAGTCCTGCTTGTCACAGGTTTTAATTTCAGACCCTGACTTGCGGGAAAGAATACCAGCTTGTCAACACTGGCTGGGTGAAGGCTCGCTCTATCGCGTTATGTGCCATTTTTCTAGGATGATTTTTTTTTTTT
>NW_007599083.1:0-357 GCF_000523025.1 Cynoglossus semilaevis | reverse complement strand
TGTGGTTAATTGGTATCAACACTCACCTGTGTCCCTTGATTCCCTGTTCGTTTGTCTCACTCCTGTCTCCTGGTGTCCTGTCTTACCGTCTCTTGTATACTTTATCAGTTCAAGTATTAGGGCAGTTCAAGTATTAGGGCTGGAGTCGGCTTGTCGGTTTATTGGTTGATAATCGACCAAAATTCTAATTGGTCAATTTTTCTTTTTTTTTTTTAGTGTTCATTTCATTAGGAGGAAAGTGCTAATAGGCTACCAAGCGTTGCGCATCCCCCACCCCCTGTGATCCCGCCGGTGATTAATCGATTTTCAGTTGAAATTTCATGGCTTCGGTCAAAGGCGGGACCAAGTCATTGCTTT
>NW_007599082.1:0-357 GCF_000523025.1 Cynoglossus semilaevis | reverse complement strand
GACTGATAAAATCAGACCTCGTCCGATCATTAAGACGATGATAAAATATTAGCATAAACCAATCAGAGCTAAGGAGGTGCATTAGCACAACCCAAAAGACGAAACTCTTTCCTCCCACTGGACGTCGACTTGTGCCACTCAAGTTAATGCGTCCACCAATCGTTATTGTTTGTTTGTTAATGTCTTATTACACATCAGTCACATGATTGACTTTTTATTTTCCTAGTTTGATTTAATCGTCCACAGAAACGATCCGTTCTCCCGTTCTCCTCACCCTCTCACCCCGTGTTCGTCTGGTTCTGTCGTTTCCGTCTAGTGTTCGACGTTCAAACACACTCGGTCTTCACCTGCGTTTTT
>NW_007599081.1:0-357 GCF_000523025.1 Cynoglossus semilaevis | reverse complement strand
ATGCTTTTGTAATTTGATTGTGAAGGCTCAAGTGGGTGGAGCAGGCAGTGGGTCATTACTATTTCAGTTAAAAAGCACAGAAGCTGTTATACAATTGCGTAAAGAATCCTGCTGTGATCTGTTTTTTCCGACTAATGCATGTTACTAACATTTCATTCAGACATCAAAAAACCATATATTTAGATAAAAGTAGCAGAATATTTGTCCTTAAAAGTAGAACCAGCTGTGGTGCGAGGATGTTAAACAGCTGTGCAGAAACACCACAGCTGGTTGTTTTTAGGACAGTGACTACAGTCACCAATCAATCACCATGTTGCTTTAACAAGTACTGACTTTTGTCTCCCGCTGCCGTAAAGC
>NW_007599080.1:0-357 GCF_000523025.1 Cynoglossus semilaevis | reverse complement strand
CATTCATTCCACGTGAGGTGTGATTGAAAAGCCCTACTGCCCTGGGTTCAAAGCACTATTACACGCCGCCGCATCTGGGCTTTTCATCTCAGATAGGTATCTGGGGGCCGACATGGAGATGGATAAGATATCAGAGCCAAGGATGACATGAGGATCACCTCTAAAAATCAATCACTCTGCAGTCCGACACTGCTCCTGTCTATTTACTTCTGCCGTGTCTGTCCTAAAGTCTGACGCTCTGAGCCAAATCTGGGCCCGTGGAACGACAAAGACGGACAAGATTTCAGCACGAAAAACCATGTTCACAAACTGATAATGACCTGACGTCATAGGTCACCTATTTTATTTCATCTTAAT